>NC_060068.1:54537335-54840366 GCF_922984935.1 Meles meles | reverse complement strand
GTTCTGGAGGAAGTCAGCAAATGACTGAGATATGATATTTTCAAATTACTTTCCTTTAACACAAAGAAATTTTACTGTTCACGTTCATTTGACCTAGCCCTAAATCTCCCCAACCTTAAAGTATTAAGCTACAGCTGATATAACAATATATGGTATAAATTAATTCAGTTTTCATCTAAATCATCAGGCTCAGATTCTTTGAAACATCTACTTGCAGATAAAATCTATGCAAAGCCTGTCAGCTGTCAGCTTTTTACTATTCTTGTATAGTTGGTTAACAACCGTGTTCAGAGGCTGAGCGAAAGCTGAATTTGTCAGGCTTTTGTGAAACAAAGAACTCAAATTCACAAGCCTTACCATGAGAATAAAGCCACCTACAGGGATGTTTTATACCAGTTTGATCTCAAAGAAATGAGATGGGGTGCTGAGAGAGCTCCCAAAGGCAGGTAAGGGCAAAAGTCAGTGGTAAGAATACCAACATCCAGGGGAGCAAATCCCAATGTTACCTTTTATTTTTCTCTAATCAACCAATATGCAGTTTATGACCTAGTGCATGACAGCCCATTTGTGATACTCTTTAGAGAGGTCTTACTTCATGAGAGGAAAGTAAGCCTGATGTCTTTGAAATGGAGATCTAAAAATGTAATGAGAATGTACTCTTCAAATCATAAATGTATTTTATGTAAGATCCTCTTTCATCATGAAGAGCTCATTGTGTAGACAAAAAAGAGGGCTATGGAACCCTTATTTTAAAGGACTTCTAAACATAGCTACCCTGCCCCCTCCCCAAACTGTGAAATGAGATGAATTAGCTAGCCAAGCCTTCTTTAGCAGTGGTTATCACATTTATGGAATCATGCCATTGTAACAGGCTTTCTAAATCATAACGGGAAGCTGAGCCTTGACTACAGTATTGGCAAATGGCAAATGTGGGCCAAGAAAAGTCTCTAGATAAACTGACTGACTTAAAAATTGTTAGCAACTCTGCTTTCATGTAATATATATAATGTATTTAATATATATTAAATATATTTAATGTATAGATATATATAATTTATTTAACATACACATATATTAAATATATAAGTAAAATCATAAAAACTGTTTAGTCTGTGAGGTTTGAATTCATTTATCATGGAACTGAGATGATGTCATAGTGCTGAAAGTCAACTAAGTCAGGCTTTGACCAGTAATTATGATTTCATCAACAATATCTAGCTGTTATTTATGATAGGAAGTAAGAGAATATACCTCCATAGGGGTTTCATGTAAATACTGTGGTTGATGCCCAGCAAACTATACTTTCTGATATTAAATGAGGTATTAAACAAGTAATACTCTTGTGAAAAATACACACTCCCTTTTAATGAAAAACTGAATCTTAAATGCAGAAATCACCAGATTTCCATCTTCTGCATACATGATCTGAAGATAGCTACGTCACAAGAAACCACAAACCTCCTCTAAACATTTTATTTTATTTTCTCTTATTTCCCAAATCATGTTTTTACTATTTTTGTCTTGTTGCTTATTTTCCTTATTTCATACTAAGTCAAATCTTACTCAAATGCCAACCAAATCTTAGATAAAACTCCAGACTACAGTCAAGGCAAATATTCCTATATAGACATTGAAGTTAGGCTCACAGAAACACACAGACACAAGGAGACACAGTACAGCACACTTTCTTTGTCAATTTGCATACAGATTTAGACATAGACAATGATTTCTCTTACTATAATATGGAAAATCAATAGCATAACAAAGAGACCTTTGAAAACAACTGACCCCATAATATCCTGGTTCATTTCTTCAATTTCAGAGAAGTAAGTAATGATATAATCCAGGATAAATCGCTACTTTGTCTTTCCAGACTATCTTCACAAGTTCCTTAAATCTTTTTTTTCTTATTTCATCATTCATAAATACTGAAATTTGTCTTTGTTTGCATCCAATTTAGAACAAATTCAAAAATTACATAGAAGATTATTAGGATGTGTGACATTCTGATAAAAACATCATGATATGGGTTTGCAAGTATGATAAGAGTTCGCAATTTTTATAAGCAATGTCTACAAGCAATTATCTATCTGTGGAAAGAATATAAGTTAGCTTTGGCATACAAAATAAAATGACTAAAAGGAAAAACATTTTTTAAAGATGATACTTATTGTTAAGAGTTAATTGGTATAGTTCTCCACTACTGAAAGTAATACCTTTCCTTAACCTCACTTAAGTCATTATCATTATTCTCATGCCACTAGCATTTACACATAAGTATAACACTCCCCTGCAAACTTTGTGAAAACATGATCATTATCTAATCAATCTCTGTATCCTTCACAATCTCTGTACCCAATCTCTATCCTCTATATTACAGACTTCTCACAAATATTCAATATAGTTTTAAGCTCTACAGAAGACAGGCAGGTAAGAAAAGACAGGCAGTAAGAAAAGGAAAGCTGTACAGAAGACAAGCAGGCATATAAGACAGGTAGGCAAGAAAAAGAAAAGATGGGCTTACGTTGTTCTCATTAAAAACAACAATAATAGCATCAAAGCTAATGTGTAAAACACATATTTTCCTCACACTGAGTTCTAAAAAAACTATATCAAATAGGTACTCATGTAAGGGGGAAGAGAACTTAACAAACAATATATTTAATTATAATTTCCCAAGACAAAAGACACTTTTCAGGTAGATACTTTTCAAAAACATTTCATTATAAAAGTCAAGGACAACTAACAACTTCACTCAGGGATATCATTTTGGTGAGTTAACTCTTGACAAGGACAGAACTTTCAGAATATAGAAAGCCTGCCTCTCTTAAATGACAGTCTCAGAAAACTTGTGACAAGTGTTTAAAGTCAAGGTATGGATCAATTCTTTGCTGGGCTCATTTAACACGATGTTCTATTTTGTTGCTGTATACACAGGTTCCAGATATTTGATTCATTTATTCTTATTGCATTTAGATTTTCAATGAACATTTGCCAACCACTTAAGCTGAGAAATATGAGCACATGATGGAAATAAATTGTAAATTCCAAGAGCTACGAGGAGATCCAGGAGTATTTACTCTAAGACGTAAGAGTAAAGAATTTCAAGGAGTAAATAATAACACAAATTTAGTCGCTAATGTACATAAGATATGTACCCCAACCATCTACCACACTCTCCCTCAAGGCAGTAAAATTTAGCTTTTTGGACTCAAGGACTCATTGGAGAACTTAATAAAATAATATGCCATTAACTTAGGAAAATACACAAACACACGAAATATTTCAAACACTTTGATACCTTATGCTTATCTTGGCATACTTCACTCTAGCCATGGTAGCCTCTTCGCTGTTTTCTGAACAACCAGAACCACTTAGTGACTTTGCAGTGACAATTCCACTGCCAGTAATGATCCTCATGGAGTTATCTTTCTGGCTTGCTCTCTTAATTCCTTCAAGTCCTTGCTCAAATGCCCCCTTCTCATACGAATGACCTCAAAAGATCTATTTAAAACTTTATTCTTTTCACCATCCCCCACTCTCCAGACACACCCATATTTTGTTCTATATTTTGTAGCACCATGTAAATATTATACATTTTGTTGTATTATTAACATATTATATAGGTTATTTTTACTCTTTATTTTGTATTCCCTAATTGAAAACTAGATCCACAAGGTAAGGAATTTTTATATAGTTTTCTGTTAATTCCTGTATCCTTCATACATAGTAGATTACTCCCAATGTGTACTGAATGAATGAACATTATTTAAAGCAGGCAGGCAGTGAAGTAAGATGCTAAAGATAATATTTTTAATCAAATGGATCTGGATGAGTCTTGGTATAGACCTTTAGTGAGTCTATGGGCAAGCAGCCCTATATATTTAGCTTTTGTTTGTGCTAAGTTACAGAAGGATATTAAGAAAGCCTACAGTTATTTAGGGTTCAGAAACAGAATGCTGCCTCTTTCCAGGTACTCCCTCCTCTCTCTTCCAACTTGTATAGAAAACTGATCTTCCTCAGACAAATCATGAATTTTCGTGCAATATAATATGACCAGCACAAAAAGGCAGAGTCATTAACACTTGAAGAGAAAGAAAATTGCTCAGATAAAGAGATTAAGCCAATCTAAATTACTAAATTCTGAGGACAAAAAAAGATGAAAGTAAATAGAGTAAGTAGAGGGCAGTTCTAGGGGAGAGAAATTAAGATGTTATCAGTGAATAAAAAGTTTCGGACAAGTTCAAATTATGAAAATTAAGGTACTGAGAAATGTTGCTGGAGGTTATGAATTGCACTGTTTTTTAATGTGTTCTGAGTAAGGGCTGGAATGACTGTCTTTTTCTTTGTAGTTGTTTGAACTGAATGGTTTGAATATTGTCCAGGTAATAATGAACATATACTCACTCCAGAATACATGCAAGTTACACATACAAAACCTATATAAAAAGCCTAGTACATTGCATGGTCTACTATTACTATTCAATAAATTCTAGTTATTAATATGGTAAAAAATACTCATCATATTCCATGGCAACGAGGGCACTGATTCATTCAACAGCTGCCTATTAGCAAGTATTACTGCTTATTAGTGTGTGCGTGTGTATATATATTTTTTTAAGATTTTATTTATTTGACAGATATATATATATGTATATATATATATATATATATATATATGGCTTAATAATGCCAATTAGCTTCTGGAAACTATGCTTGTTGTTAAAGATATGCTACAGAAAAAGATAGTTGCAGCTCCTGAATATATAGATTTTACTTTTGATATATTTAATTGAGGATTAATTCATGTCAGGGCAGACACAAATATAGTCCTCTGCCAGATTTTATTTATGAGTATACTGTAGGTACACGCACTTTTCCCCTGGGACCTAGACCTTACATCTTTTTTTTTTTTTTCATTTTATTTATTTTTTTCAGCATAACAGTATTCATTGTTTTTGCACAACACCCAGTGCTCCATGCAAAACGTGCCCTCCCTATTACCCACCACCTGTTCCCCCAACCTCCCACTCCTGACCCTTCAAAACCCTCAGGTTGTTTTTCAGAGTCCATAGTCTCTTATGGTTCGCCTCCCCTCCCCAATGTCCATACATCTTTAAACAGATCCCAGAGAAATGTGTTACTTTATTACCTAAAAAAATCCCCTGCTTCAGTGAGAGGTTGGAGTCAAAAACAAATTACAATCAACTGAGGACTGAAATGCATGGCAAGGAAGAAAATAAGGACCCCAAGAAGCAAAAGAGAGGAAATAATAGCTAAGGAACACTTCCTTTGTTAGATCGGCCATTAGTTTTATATGAGAGAGGAAGTGAAGATGTTTAGAAGTTGAGAGACAAGACTCACTGTAGAGAGACAAGAGAGAGAAGTAAAAAGAAGTTAAAAAGAAAAAAAATTCAATGAAGAAAAGCTCCAGAGAGGGTAAGAGAAGGAACAATCATGAATTTAAGTGTTTTCATCTGAAGGAAGAGGACTCATTTGACATTTTGTAGTGAAGTTTTTGAATCTTTATTTGAATTATTTGCTTAGGGCTCTGAAGAAGAATTCAACTCTTTATTTTCAGATACTTTCATCAATAACTGTGAAATACTTACTTCAGGTTACTAAAAGAGCAAAACCAACCAACCAAACAAAAACAATTACATTTTCATCAAGTAGGAGCTGATCTTTAGATTCATCTTGTATTCAGTAGGGATCTTGCCCCTACAGACTATGACTACAGAGAGGGGGAAATCCAGAACCAGAAGGGAGAACAGGGGGAAATTCACCCGCCCCTACAGGCTATGACTGGGGAGACAGGGAGATCCAGAACCAGAAGGCAGAAGAAGGGAAAATTCACTTGCCCCTATTAACTATGACGGGGGAAAGGGAAAGATCCAGAACCAGAAGGCAGTAAAAGAGAAAATTCACTGGGGACTTAATAAGAAGTGTTACTTTGGTATATCACCAAGGACTTTGGAGTTCCTGATTCAACATGCAGTCCGGGGAGACTAAGGAGAAACTTGTCCAAGACTGAGCTTGCCTGAATAAATGTAGTGTTTATTCAGGCCATCGACACTTGTAGTCCTCGAGCCAAGATTTTCTGGTCAGATAAGAAATTCATTTACTTCATTTACTGGGGCACCTGCGTGGCTCAGTGGGTTAAAGCCTCTGCCTTCACCTCAGGTCATGATCCCAGGATCCTGGGATTAAGCCCCACATCAGGCTCTCTGCTCAGCAGGGAGCCTGCTTCCTCGTATCTCTCTCTGCCTGCCTCTCTGCCTATTGTGATCTCTGTCAAATAAATAAAATCTTAAAAAAAAAAAAGAGAGAAATTCATTTATCCCCATTTTACTCCAGATGACACCTAAAGGTGCAATCAATCTCTGCACCTTGCCCAACAGAGGGCACATTTGAATGAAGCAGCCCTCCTGTAACACTGGCCCATGGAATGGATATTGCAACTTAAGCTTTCCGAGGGAAGTTTATGGAAAAAAGAGATATATTGAGCAAGAAGGCCTATTTTTTGTGTACTGCTTTAGAAGATAATCTGTAATTATGTAATAATAAGTAAAGTTTTTTAAAAGTCTCCTGAACAGCCCTGGCCCCTTCATATGGCCACTTATAATTACCTCTTAAATTCTCATGGGTTCAGCAAGATAGGTAGAAAAGTAATTTGATTTATACAAGAGATACTTAAATAAATTTCTGTAAAAAAAAAAATCATTAGATAAATGTCCTTTTGATCAGCATCCCCAGTCTGATTCCCTTCCTTACTCCTCAAAGGAAAGCATTTTTCTGAACTTGCTCTGTAATTTTTCTGTCCTTTCTGTTATATGCATTTGGTTCATTAGTACCCAAATCACAAACAGTGTACTTATAGGAGAATTTCATTACTAATGTTAATGTAAAAATACTATTCTGAGGCCATCTAGTTATTTACTGTAATATCTTGGGGATTTTTCCACAGACCCACTTCGTGATCTGAGTAGCTTGCTGTAGTACACATATACATTACCATGGTTTATTTAGTCATCTACTTTGATGGATTTTTAGATTGGTTTGGTTTCTATTTGTTTGTTTTGGAGCTGAAATAAACTTATTAGATAGGGCTCTTGTGGCATGTTGGAGGTCATTCTCTTAGCCTTTTCAGAAAACACAGAAATGATTTTGTACCCTTATGATTGGAGTATTGGACTAACTGAAATTTCTAGTGGCTGTAGATCAAATCCTCAGCAAAGCCAAGAATGAGGACTCACAAGATCAGATATTAAAAAGAAAATGTCAAAGTAGTGGAGAAAAAGAGGGCACATGCCACACAGTAACTTCAACTGACAGACTAATTTGTGTGTGTGATTTGGGACCTCTCTTGAAACTCCTAGTAACTGAGAATGTGTTAACAGAAGTTAATTTGTGTCAGTGAAGCTGATGGGGGCTTGTTTCACTACAGAATTAGTATAAGATGAAAGTACAAAAATTAGGAGGAAAAAGGTAACCTCTAGCTGGCAAAGCCTAAGACATGTGCAACTACTTTATTTTAGGAAAATTGATAGATATTGAGAAGATGGTTTTGGACTAAAAGCACAAACCAAGAAAGGTTAAAACTCCCAACAAGTGTTATGCCCGAGTTTTCGTGTCTGAGAGACCACCAAGGAGCCAAGCACCGATGCAATTACACGAGGGTTTATTTGACAAGCTTAAGCTTGGGCCCAAGTATACCCAACGCAGCGGAGTAGGGACCTGGACCCCGAACCAGATTACAGTCAGAGTTTTTAAAGGCAGAGCAGGGGTGGACTCGGCGGTGGGTGGGTGAGGACAAAGGGCATTAGTAAGTTTCTAAGGAATTTTGGAAGCAAGGTCTCCAGGACCTTGAGGGGCTAGCTATTGTTGGAAGAAAGGTGATTTATTACCAATAATAAAAATCTTCTCGTGAGACCCTTTAGATGTATATCAGTGGGCCATATACTTGGGAATGATTCTCAACACTATCTTGGAGGTTTAGAGATAAAAGAATTGTTAAAGTAGACTTACAAGATCCTGGTCGGACCTGTTGGGGTAGGGGGTTAGTCAGGCTAGGATTGTCCTTAGCAAAATCTCAAGGTGAGGGCAGTTAAGTCCCCAGGGGAGAGCCACTCTGTCTGTTTCAAGGGCTTGTCAGTAGGTGAGGAATTTTAATGATTTCTTCTGCCTCTGTTTCCCACATCAGCTAAACTTGAGGTGGGATGGCCTTAATTTTCTCAGCCTCCACATTTCCCCCTGAACAATTTTGACCCTTAAATCTTTAAGGTTGTTAAAGGTGGAAGGTCTCATCTTCTGTAACTTCTTCCTGCTGAATAGGGGCGTAGGGTTGTCCCTACCTACACAGGTCAACACTGGTCAGTTGGGGAATGTGTAGAGGAGTTATGAAAGACAGAGGCAGCTGAGTCCAGGGGTTTAAATCAATCATTAAAGGAGAGAGGGACTGTTTAAAGTGTTAACCTGAGTAGGTCAGAACCCAAGAGATATTTTGTGATAATCTGGAACATCAAGATGGCTGCACTTATGTCAGGGCTAGACTCGAGGTGGGTACAGCCTTGTTTTTCTTGGCCTCCACACAATTACTTAAGCCTTAAACTCTCTTTTTTCACATGCAAAATAAAGGGTTTGATGAAAATTATAGTATCCTCCTAATTCTATGCTTTCTAAATAAATTTAATCAAATTCATTTTCTTTAAAATAGCCATAATAAAACCTCTGATTTAAATTTGATATTCAATATTATTATAACCCTTTATGAAAACAAGCAATTAGGAAAATCAGATGAGAATCGCAGAGATTCATTATAGGTTATCTGGCAATAACCTAACTGGGACTAGGAACTTGTATTTCCCCTTTGAGGGGAAAGGATCTGCCCACATTCAGCCTGTCCACAGGAGCTAAACACCCCTAATGTCTGCAAGTATCAGGCAGATGGCATTTCCTTGCAGTTTCCTCAAAACTGGCAACTAGGCTAACCTTGATTAAAACCCAAAATATTTATTCTCTAAATACAAACCTGATTTTACTCTTGCCTCTCCCCACCTCAAAAAAGTGAGAGTAATAAAGAAGGAAGGTCCCATAGCTAGGACACAGTCCCAAATAAAGTCCCACATAATATGTTATCTCTGTAGTCAACAATGAATGCTCCCTCACAATCTGCCACTAGTCGATCCATATGTCCGGCACCTCTACCAAATAACCTGTACTACAATTCACAGCGATATACTAAAGTTGCTCTCAGAAATTATTACTGAAACTAGCCTCCTGTTTATTTTCTACTTTTACACACTATTATTCACTTTTTACTTTCTTACAAATCTCTAAATTCTAACTTACATAGGAATATAAAACTATTTGTATAATGCCTTTTAATAATTAGTTTTTCATCCATATACAATATTCAAGAAGCCATTTATAATTTAACTCAGTAAGCCACCAAAAGGAACTTGGGACTTGCTCTTACAGGAATATATTTTATTTATTTATTTATTATTCAAATAAGCCAAGAAAGTAAGGAAACTGCCACATACTTTAGACAAACTTTAGGTACGTGTGTGTATGTATGTGGTGAATCATATAGTGGTATATTTGGGAAGGGGAGAGCTATAGTATGAATGAGAAGCTATAAGGAAAAGTTTAAATTATTCATACAGTTAAAATTTTACCGTATCTTCCAGCTCTTTGATTATTGGTACATTATGTGAAAGCACTGTCTTCTTGAAAATGAACAGTCTTTGAGCCAGTTTAAAAATTGCATACATTGAAGCCAACACCAGTACAAAGAGAACAGACTACCCTGTCTCTCTCCCCTGTCCTGCTTTTACTTAAATAGTCATTCAGGTGGAAAAATGCCAACCTTCCTGCCCTGGGGCTTTGTTGAGTTCACTCACAGATGTCTGGCTCAGATTACAAATACATACAATGGCACTGATGCCAGGCTAAGCCTGGGAATTTCCTTGACCTCACAGTGAAATATAAAAGTTTGAATGATCACATGTAACAGGTCTAGGATGGCTATGGCTAATTTTAAAGTAGATTTTACCTTTCTTAAAAGGAATCTTTCTTTAAAAAAAAAAATCTACTCATCACTCTAGCATATTTTGGTAGGGAAAAAATACTAAAGGGTCGTGGAAGAATGACTTGTAATGGCAATAGGCAGAACACTCTATTAATGTGACATTGATGGGGAATGATCTGTACACATATGTTAATTTTACAGATAATTGAAGCTTAACTTTTCAAGCACTGAAAGTAACCATTTTAATAGAAATATTTCTAAAACATATTACACACATTTATGCTTTCTAAAGCAGGATAAATTTAATATAATTTTACCCTTCCATTACAGCTCAAAGTGTCTACCTACATGAATACCAATCTGTTCTTTAATATGTTAGTGGACGGGATCAGTGTGTCTTGGAGAGCTACATAACAGATCACAGTCAAGCATTTTTCAGTTTTTCTGTATCCTTGACCTGTCAGCTATAACTTTTACTATATAGCCTATGTGCCTAACAAGCAATCTCCAAGCTTGAGTCTAATTTACTTTTTCCATTTTTGCTGAATCTTGGGAAATTAAATAATTAGCCTTATTAGAACAGATTAGGAGTTATGAAGATATCTTAACAAAAGTACAGTATTTCTTTAAAGGAATATCATGGGTTATGTATATTTATTGTATTCTACCCCCTTCCAGATGTGAAAGATAAAAAAAGGAAAATGACATATCCTCAAGAAAGGGGAACCCGTACTAATAAAATTAAAGGAAAGGAAATATAAAATTTCAATATTGAGGTTATATTATGGATCAAGAACTTCAGATGAAATCACAAAAAAGCTTTAAACAAACATAAAGTAATATTTTTCTATTTAACAGATGAAGGGAATAAAACTTGAGTTTAAGTAACTTGCAAGTGTCATGAACGGCAGAGCCAAGATGCGAAACTCTGTGTCTCTAAACTTAAAACCTATGAACTTTTCCTTATACAAATCCTCTCCATTTCTCTTCTTTTTTCTCCCTACTTCCCTTCCAATAACACACACAAGAGTATGAAAAGTGGTCCTAAGTGATGAGATAATTTGCTCAAAGCAGCAATGCTTCTGACAGTCTATCTTTACTTCTTTCCCTTATAGCACTATGCTGACTTGCCTTCACTTATAAATCTCAACTTATCCAATGACTTTTTCTTCCACATGTGGAGCTGTTCATAGCCAGATTATGTAGAATTAAGACAGAAAGAAAACTGGTATCTGGGTAAGTGAGATGGCATTGACTTGTGTGGGACAATCTTCTGCCCAATTGGTTGATTATTTATTAATTTTAGGAAGGCAGAAAAAGAACAAGTATACAATGGCAATGCCATAAACAGAAGGAAAGCAGCAGGGTCAATAAATTCCAGGTACAACGTGCATGCATTCAAGCTTGTAAAGGACCTGATTCAGCCATATGGATGTTGAGGCATTAGCTCTAAGCAGCATGTTCTTGGAGCTTCCTATGGTGAGCTCCCCAGTCCAGAGAATAAAAGGCAAGGCAGTTTAGAGACAGCAGAATCCTAATGTCAAGGACAACTACTTATATTAAAAAATAGGCGCTGAAAAAAAAAATAGATGCTGAATTTAGGGACTACAGAAAAAAATCAGCAACCCAGAATAGGTATTTTTGGCTATGAAACACACTTCGTGTATACTATTTCCATTAGTCTCCAGCCTTGGTTTGCTTACCTTCTTTCTTACAGTAAATGTTCTTCTTGTTAAAACATTAATAATATTCAAAAACCTGATTTTATATCATTTGTATAAGAAACACATCCAAATCTGGGTTTTCCTTAAACCAATTCAAAACATGCTCTAGAATAATTTATGCTTCAAAAAGCAAAGCAAATTACCTAGCATATAAATCATTAAGATTTACATAATGGTTTTGCCTTCAAGATTAAAGCAAAGCATATATGTAATTCTGAGCTCAACATTTGGAGCATCAAGAGTCTTCTAAAATTTCCTTCACCTCTCTTTATGTTTAGTAGAATAGATGAAAGAAAGTTTCTCTTGCCCTGACATTCAGACCAAATGGGTATGATCTCAGTATAAAAGCGAAGAAGTGAGAGAACAATGAGAAAGTCAGGGAACACTACGAGGTCACTAAGACTTGTCTTAAGTCAACTGATCTTCAGGGACTCTTTATTTCTTATCAGGTTAAGATGAGACACCACATATCACCATCACCCAACCTAAACACAGGCTATAATAGCTATGCTTGCTAGAAGACACCATGCAATCATAGAAAACAACACCAAGATTTGATAATTACCTATTGTTCTATTCACATTTACTTGAAAGGAAATGAAGTTCTTTAGAGCAGAGCCAATGAACATCGCTCACAAGAACAATAGAAATGAGATATTAATCAAACATATTCTAATGCCCCTAGTGAAAGAATGATATGAATAATAAAGTGATTAATAGGAGACAACAAACCTTTTAGTCCCTGTCAGCATTTGTATGCAGCATGCTTGAATAATTTAATGAATTAATATATCCTCCATGAAAGCCTGGAAGCCAGAATTATCTTCAGCAGGGTCACACCTTATTTTCAAGAGTTTCCAAACTTTGTGTTAATTACCTGAATTGGTATGCGAACCAGAATTGTTGATTTAATATTCATTGCAGAACTGAAGTCTAAACATTAAAACATATCACAACCTAGTGGACTTTCAGTGAAGCACTACACAGACAATGTCAGTTTTGATTGAGTTCTTCTTTTATCACAGGCAATTTAGCACATGCCACCTCACTTCAACAACAACAAAATCTTTGTCACCCTGACTATAATGAAATCTTGGAAGAAAAGCTATACAAAGAAAACAGAAGATAATACAAAACAAGTTTATCAGAGAAACGTCAAGGAGGCAACCATGATTGTGAAAGGACATTCTTCTTCTTCTACATAATCTTTGAGCCATGCAGAACTTACTGCCAAAAAAGATAACTTAATAATAATGAATCAGGTTGCTTCTTTGCAAGAGATATGCTGGTATTAAAATAGTGTCTGGCAGCCAAGTACTGAAAACATGGCAGCACATTAAAGCTGGCCATAAAAACAGTAAATGGGCTTAGAGAGACATTTAAAGAGACAGGCAACAGCATCTAAATTGCCATATGTTAAAACAAGTATTTGAGTGGGCAAGGCAAAGGAGTCTAATTGTCTCCTGTGAAGACAACCAGCTCTGAATGGGACCTAAGGGAAGGAACTAGATATAAAGGAAGGAAGGGATTTCATAATCTAAGTTCTCTGTGCTTCTTCAGCAGTTTCGATTTTAAAACTTTTCATTACTACCTTCTACTTCCCGTTAAGTTTCTGTTACTCTGGTTAAGAAAAGTACAGAAGGGTGGTTCTAAGTTCTGGTCTAATCCTTTTGCACTATGCCCTGATCCTTCGTAAGAATAAATTTTCTCTCCACTCACATAGTTTACAGGCCATGACTGTAGAGTGATATAGAAGGATATCATCTGTTGTTGAATGTTAGGAAAGGAAAAAGAAAAAAAAAAGAAAAAACAAAACAAACAAACAAAACAAAGAGAAAAACTTTCCCCCACAGATTCTCATGCTGAGATGTATGATAGCTTCCAACTGCTTTGGAAGTTGAAGACAAGTCATGGCCAGCTCAGGAGAATCTCTGCCAATTTTGCAGAGACATCTTTAGGAGGGAAATACTGGGAGCTTAGAGGGTACCCCTATTTTTCATGACCTCTTTGGGCTAACAGAAAGTTCTACGTGCCCCCAACTCCCACCAAAACACTATTTCTTAGAGCTCTCTGAAAAACAGTTCATTCCTTCCCTCATGCAATCCCAACAGTCAGGTTGCAGGTCCAAGTCCCTGCTCACAATCCTCCATCTCCTACTAAACAAACAAATCTTCTCCTACTGAATCTCATATGATTTGATATAACTATCCAAGCCCCTACTTGTGACTATAACCTTTAGACGATATACTCATATCCATTAACATCTGGTTTATAATTTTCCTTCCTTCTAAATTCAACTTTTGGCACCATGTGAAATAATGTCTCTGCTATTATGGGAGTCTGATTTTACAGTAATGGTCCACCCTTCAGTCTACCCCAGCCATCTTTTTTGTGACTTCAACCTGGACCTTTCCTAGTCCAAGAGACATGAAAGTTACAGTTTTCTAGTGCAGGAATACAGAAATCAATGTGTAGAAGAGAGGATAAAACAAAGGATTTGTATGTTAAGATTGATGAGATAGTATGGAATTTGAAAGGAGAAGTGACTGATCAGGTACTTGATAAGTAGAAGAGTCAGTCAGATTAGAATAGGGAGTAAAAAAGTGAGGAGTCAGGGACTAGAGGTACTAAAGAAATGGAGAACAGAGGTAGAAAGAATAAATGTGTGGGAATAATGGCAAAAAAAGGCAACTGTGGTCAACAATTCACAGGTAAAGGCAAAATTAAGAATATCAGGAAATAATTTTTTTTAAAGATTTTATTTATTTATTTGACAGAGAGAGATCACAAGTAGATAGAGAGGCAGGCAGAGAAAGAGAGGGAAGCAGGTGAGGTACTCAATCCCAGGACCCTGAGATCATGACCTGAGCCGAAGGCAGCGGCTTAACCCACTGAGCCACCCAGGTGCCCCAGGAAATAATTTTTAATGCAAGTCTCTTCAATTTAACTGCATCTATTTGTCACAGTATTTGAAATGCTGAGAAAAGATGTTCTTTTTGTGATACTGATTCTACTCTACAACCTTTCTAGAAATATTACAGTTCAAGTATTCAACATTTTTTTGTAAATGACTTTTATTCTTTTCAGGGGGGATCTCTACCCTCAAGCCACCAACTAGCTCAAGTTCTCTTATCATAATTATCAAATTTAAATATACAGTTTATTTATTTCTTCTTCTATTCAAACTCTACAAAAGAGTACGCTTCATCTTTACCTAATATCTCTTCTACCCCAACAGCCACTAAAAATTTTCTTCCTCAAAGTACCCAGTGACCTCTTACATTATTTTAACTCATCAGTTTCACTTGTGAGTTTCCTTCCTGTAGAAGGTCACTTCTACAATTTTCTGAGCATTTCTTGTCAGCATCCATTGCTGTGTTAACATCACAATTTGAGTAATACCCTCATATGAAGTAGAATTTACCATAAAGAGTTGCAGGAAATTTTTTCTCTTTTCTGTCTCTCCCACTAAACTCTGTATACTTTGAAGTAATGTCATATTTATTATTGTATCCCTTTGTAAAATGCCCCAGTTGCCTTAAAGCTTAGCAAAAAAAGTTTCCTGATGAATATTTCATTAACTTCCACTTGATTTTAACATTATTTAATATATTTCCAGACATTTTACTCAAATACTAATGAAATTGCATAACCCTACTTATGCAACAGAAATAAGCCATGCACATTGTAAATGTTTTTTCCTTTTCCAGAGCTCATGTCAATAGCCTATGTGAACAATTTCTTCCTATTTTTAAGTTTTAGAAAATGCCCAAATAGTAAATGTAAAAGCCAATAAATTACCCATCCACTAACCTAACTTTAAACACAATACATTAGCATTTGTTGTACAAAAAAAGTAGGTAGATCATATGAATACACATTAAACTTTATATCCTAATAATAGAAAATAAATCCTCTTTCCAATACAGCAAAACATTCATAGTTTAAAATATTCAAAATCGATCCTTCATTAGCTGAGAGAAAAATAAATTCTATAAAGAAATTTCACAAAAAATATCAAATCAATGTGCAATAAAAATAGAAACTAACAAAAAATGTTTAAAGGTCTATCTACTTGGAACTTTATAAATATGCATTTAATATTTAAATATATGAATTTATAAGTATATATATAAAGTTCTATGATGATAGAAACAATTTTTTTCTGATATAAATCAAAGAAAGTTTCTTCTAAAGATGACATTAAACCATCATTAGTGGAGAGTAGGTGGGGTGTAAAGTTGATAAAGAACAAAATATATATATTGTCTATAAATATCTTTCCACAAATCACTTACCATTTACAAGAGAATTTATTATAACTATATGTGGAGAATCTAGTGTATATTTAACAAAGCCATCAAAGACAACCTTATCAATGTTGCATCAAAAAAATTTCAAAGGCTTCCTGAATGTAAGACACTGAAAAATCATGACTGACATTCCTGCAAAAATCACATAATCTGGATCAGATTGTGGATCAGATCAGGTGAGACACGAGAAAAACAAATTAGGCTATTTGACAAAATAATTGCTCTATATTTTTCAAAAATGTAATTGCCAAAAAGCAAAAAAAAAAAAAAATCCAATTTCTGGAAAACCTAAAAACTGACTAAAGGCAGATATTTTACATTGCCCCTTATAGAGCATAAGCTAATTTTTATGTCTTTAGATTTAATGGATTTTAGATTGCCTACACTTTTCACTAAATCCCATATGTGCAAGAGAAAGTACAAAGAAAAGCACTAACTGGACTAAAGACATACAATTAGAACTCCTCAGGGAATAACTTGATTTACAGTTGAAGAACATGCAGTTTAACAAATAATATTTTGATGGGGGTGCCTGGGTGGCTCAGTCGGTTGAGCATCCAACTCTTGATTTTGGCTCAGGTCATGATCTCAGGGTTGTGAGATCGCACCTCACATCGGGCTCTGCACCCAGCTAGAGTCTGCTTCAGGTTCTCTCCCTCCCTCTTCCACTGCCTCTCCCCCCACTGTTGCGCATGCACTTTCTCTCCCTCTCTAAAATAAATAAAATCTTTAAAAAAACAAATAATGTTTTGAACTGTGCAGGAAAGATAGTAAAACAGTTGTTATACGTAATTAATAGATTTTTTTAATATAACTAAATGCATTTTCATTTTTTGGTCTTTGGTTTCATTTTTTAAGTTGAAATTTATCTTGAGATAATTTTAGATTCATACACAATTATAAGAAATGGAGAACCCACATACATTTTATTCAGTTTCCACCAATGGTAATATTTTACAAAACCATAATTTAATATTAAAACAAGGGTATTTACGTCAATACAGCCTTCCAATCTGATTCCGATTTCTCCAGTTTTATTTGTACTCATTTGTGTATGGCATTTATTTCTAAACTGAAGTCATAAAGGTAAAATGTTGAACAGCTCCAATATCACAAATTATTATTACTATTACTCTTCTTTAATTCCGCTTCTCCCATGCCCTTCCTGCCTATTCCCATCCACTGGCAAACACTAAACTATTCTCCACTTCTAAAAGTTTTTAATTTCAAAAATGTTAGATACGTGGAATCATGCATTATATATTCCCTTTGAGACTGGTATTTTTCACTTAACAGAACGCCACAGAGATTCATCCAAGTTGCTAATATATCTAGTTCATTCCTTTTTATTGCTGAGTTTTATTACATGGTGTATGTGCGCATACACATAGTTTATTTAACCATTCACCTATTGAACATCTGGGAACATTACAGCTCTTTGGCTATTACAAATAAAGTTGCAACAAACATTTATGCATCAGTTTTTGTGTGAACACAAATTTTATTTCTCTAGAATAAATACCCAAGAGTGCAGTTGTTGTGCTGTATGGTAGTTGTGTGTTTGGTTTTATAATAAAGTGATAAACTGTTTTACAGATTGCCTGCACCATTTACATTCCCATGAGCAATGTATGAGTGATCCAATTTCTCCCTGTTCTCACCCATTTGTTATCATCATTTTTTAAAAAGTTATTCTGGGAAGTATGTAGTGACATCTCATTGTGATTTTAATTTTCCTTCCCTTGCTGGCTAATGATGCTCAGTATCTTCTTCAGTGAAATGTCCGCTCATATCTTTTGTCTATTTCCAAATTATACTTTTTGTTTACTTAATTTCCACTGTTGAATTTTGAGAATCCTTTGTGTAATATAGATATTGATCCTATGATAGATATTTGCAAAATTTTTGCCTAGAATGTAGCTTTTCTTTCAGATTCTTCACATGGACATTTTTATGCAGCTTATTGAAGTTTAATTTATATATAAAGAAATAGGGGGCACCTGGGTGGCTCAGTGGGTTGGGCCTCTGCCTTCAGCTCAGGTCATGATCTCAGGTTCCTGGGATCGAGTCCCGCATCGGGCTCTCTGCTCAGCATGGAGCCTGCTTCCTCCTCTCTGCCTGCCTCCCTGCCTACTTGTGATCTCTGTCAAATAAATAACATTAAAAAAAAAAGAAATATATTTAATATCTATAATTTGATGAGTTTTGCCACATGAAAACACCTGTGATACTATCACCACAATCAATGCAATAAACATAGCCAACACCTGCTAAATTATCCTTATTTGCCTTTGCTTTTGTTTCTTCTTTTCTTGTTTCTTGTTTGTTTTGTTTCTGGGGGGGATAAGAGCACTTAATGTGAAATCTTCCCTTAATAAATTTTGAAGTATGCAATACCACATTGTTAACTATTGCATTATACTGTATAACATACCTTTAAAATTTATTTATTTAGGATAAATGAAGTTTTATATCCATGGAACAACCCTCATCCCTCAATTCGTGGCAATCACTACTGTGCTCTCTGTTTATATGTATTTACTTTGGATACCTCATATAAGTAGACTCATGCAATATTTGTCCTTCTGTGACCACTTTATTTCACTTAGCATAATGTCTTTTATTTATCCATTTTGTTGTAAATGGCAGGATTTCCTTTTTTTTTTTTTTTTTTTAAGAGAGGTCGGGGAGGAGCAGAGGGAGAGAGAAAATCTTAAGCAGGCTCCACTCCTAGCACAGAGTCCAATGCATGGGGCTCAATCTCACAACTCTGAGAACATGACCTGAGCCAAAATCAAGAGCTGGATGTTTAACCAACTGAGCCACTCAGGTTCCCAGGATTTCCTTCTTCTTTAAGGCTGAATAATATTACATTTATGTATATATCACATTTCCTTTATCCATCAATCTACCAGTGGACACATGGATAGTTTCCATATCTTGGTGATTGTGAATAATGCTGCAATGATGATACTGTTTAGATATCCTCATTTCAATTCTTTTGGAGATATATATATATATATATATATATATATATATATATACACACACACACATACACATATGCACATATATGTGTGGGTATGTGTGTGTGTGTGTATTCATATATACCCAGAAATGGGATTGCTGGATCATACAGTAGTTCTATTTTTCTAATTTTTAAAGGAATCTCCATATTGTTTTTTTATACCTGCTATGCCACTTTCCATTCCCACCAACAATGTCCAAGGGTTGTCCTTTCTCTGCATTCTTGCCAACACTTCTTTTGTTTTGATAATAGCCATCCTAAGGCGAAGTGCTCTATCATTGCAGTTCTAATTTGCATTTCCTGATAATTAATGCTGTTGAACATACTTTCCTATACATATTTGCCATTTATATGTCCTCTCTGGAGAAATATTTGTACAAGTCCTTTGCCCATTTTTAATTGGGTTGTTTTTTTGTTTTGTTTTGTTTTGTTTTGTTTTGCTATTAAGTTACAAGACTTTCACATTGGTCTTTAAAGAGCAAATGTTATTAATTTTAATGAGCTCCAATCTATATGTTTCTTTTTATGAATTGTGTTTTCATGCTAAGACTATGGACTCTGACTAGTGATGGGCCCCATATATGTTTCTTTTTCCCCCTAAATGTTGTATAGTTTTGTATTTTACATTTTCATCTGCAATCCATTTTGAGTTCTTTTATCATGTTTAGGTTGAGGTTCATTTTTGCTTACAAATAACCAAACGTTTCAGCACCATTTATTGAACAGGATTCCTTATATTAAAAATTGTCAAAAATTAGCTTGGCATATTTGTGTGGTTATACATCAGTTCCATTTATCTATGTGTCTACGACATCACCAATAGCAACTCTTATTTACTGCAGCTATACAACAAAACTTAATATTCAGTAGAGTGACTGTTCCCACTTCACTTTTAGTCAAGATTGCTCTGTTACAGTTTTGTTATCTTTCTAATTAAATTTTAAAATAACTTTGTGTTTACAAAAACTTTGCAGGAATTTTTATATTAATTGCATTAAATTCATAGATTTACTAGGGAACGAATAACATTTGCTATCATGAGTCTTCTACTGCATAAACATGGTATGTCTATTTATTTGGCTCTTCTCTAATTTTAAGCATATGGTTCCTGTACATAGCTTATTAAGTGTGTACTGAAGTATTTCATTTTCTTTGATGTAGTTGCAAATGGTTTTGTGGTTTTAGTTTTGGTGTTCATTCTTCATTGTTGTTTTCATTGTTAATATATAGAAATGGAATTAATTTTTAATGTAGTGGTCTTTTTTATATTTACCTGCAGAGGCAGACAGACCCCACAAAAAGTATAGCTCAGATGTTGAGACTGACAATACAAAACATACACCAAGAAGGTAGAAAGTTTTGTTACATGACTGAAGTCTTTGAGGGAATAGGGCAGACCTCTCAAGTGTATCTGAAGTGGCTTAAGACAGCAAGGAAAGAAGACTGGCTTAGTTTTACATCATGGTTAGAAGGTGGGACCAGGATAAGCATCCCAGTACAGTGGAAGGCACTTGCATGGTGTGAATTCCCCACTTACACAAAATAATGGACTACCCAGGCTTTTTCATTAGCTAGTCCAAACATGGGTTTGATGAGTGACACTTAAAAGCTCTCACTGTCAGGGCATCTGGGTGGCTTAGCTGGTTAAGCACCCAATTCTTGATTTTAGCTCAGTTCTTGATCTCAGGGTTGTGAGATGGAGCCCCACCCAGGGCTCCATGCTAGTCCTGGAGCATGCTTAAGATTCTCTCTGCTCCACTCCTTCTTCCCCTCCCCCCCATTAAAAAAAGGTCTCACAGTCAACATCAATAATGAGTCCAGACACCTCATTACATTCTTGTAATCATGTAACTTTGATATTTTCACTTATTAGTTCCACAAGTGTTTTTTAGATCCTTAAGCTATTCTATATTTACAACCATGTCACCTGCAGCAGTTTACTTTTTCCTTTCCATTCTATATACCTTTATTTGTCTTGACTTATTGTAGTGGCTACACCTTCAAGGGTTATATTGAAAAACTCTCCCAATCTCCTAGGGTAGCAATATTCACTTTTTTCATCACTTAATATGATGTTAGACATTTTAATTTTAATTTTAAAACATGCTTTTTCAACTGATATGACCATATGATTTTGCTTCCTTAGCACACCAATGCTAAATGCCATTATAAATGTCAAAAAAACAAATATTTAAGATTTAAATTTATTGAAAATAATTTAATTCCCAATCAAGTTGTCTCAAAATCACTGTGCGTTCCTATTGCAACTGACAGGGTAAACCAAATGTATATTTTTGTTATCACTTTCTATGCTTTTATTTTTATCTAACGATACTTCTTCTTAACTTGGATATAGCATTGTGCAGTCAAGGACTTTTTGTATTTAGTCTTTTAATAAAATTTATATTGTTAACAATAATGATGATAGTGATGTTTTGACAAACCTAAAAATGGGCCATGCAAAACTATTCACAGATTTGTAAGTAAATCTGATATACTTTTAGTGATTATCTTTTGTGGTATGTTCAATCCATAAAATATGTTTTATTTTATAGTTAGAGATACTAAACTAACTGAAAGTTGAGTGAGTAATGGTTTATCTAGCTTTCACTAGTTATCAGCTCTGTTACTTTTTAATACACAATCATTTATGAATGAAGAAGGAGAGAAAAAACCTCCTTTGGCAACTTCTCTCTGAACCATTTCTCCCAATTAGGTCTAAGTTGTTCAAGGCACTCTGTTTTTATGGTGAGGTCTTTGTTGATAAAATGAAAGCCTGCATTTACTTCAAGTGTTCTTCTTGGAGGAGGGCAGGTCAGAAATCACTCCTAGTTGGAACAAGAATTTCCTGCCTTGGCTCATTTATATCCAAGGCAGGATATTTATGATAATTTATATTTATGATAAAGACTAAATCTTTGATGAACGCTGTGTTGGTGACAGTGTTGCCATGTAGCAGCCGTGGCCTCCTGTGTGGTAGAGACAGGGAAGATAAACTTCTTCCACTTTAAGGAAGAAAAGGGTAATTAAAGCATTGTTGTGTGTCTTCACGTACCCTGTTATTCCATACACATTTGCAGATGGTTAAGTATTATAAATTTCTTCACATAAGTTTCATGTATAGTAGCATTAGGTGACAAGGAGTCTCCCACATATGAACTAAAATTCCTGGAGCACTTCCATGCTAAACAAAACTTTGTGTCAGTGTCAGCTGTTCAAATGTACTTAAATCTTTCCAGAAAGCAGAAAGATGACAATGTGAAATTATGTAAGTGCTTGGGGATCTCCCACAGTCATAAATCATAACCAGAAAACAAAGAAAACCCTGGGCAAAATTGCATAACAGAGGGAAGTGTGTCTTTGTTACTCCCCCAACTTTGCTAGTATGTCTATTTCTGGGATTCTGTGTAAAGTTTATGGATCTCATTGTTCTTTTTAATAGAACAGGGACATAACTCTGGCTTTCCTTGAGTATAGTACTACTGACCAACAAGGCCCTACAGAACAGTGGTAATTTTCCTGACTTAAGTTATAGTTTCTGAGGAAGTATGCAGCCAATATGAAAACACATACATAATAATCACTAAATTAGTAAATATTGTAAACCTACCCATAGTGCAGTATATCTAGTAACTGCTGATGGATAGCTAACACACTTAAAATATAACATGAGCATTTACAAAGAACCAGTAACTATAAAAGCCATTAACAATTAGATAGATACCAAATCCACTTTTGAGGAGGTGTTATTAAGAAACGAAACAATGGCTGTCTAAAAATAATCTTTTTCTAAAATACGTAGGAATGTTTCATAAGTTTTAATAGATAAAATCTTTTGATACCCCCCTACCACAAATGCAGAAAAGCATTTTCTGAAATGCAGAAATGCATTAGCACCACTGGTGCGAATGAAAAATGTTGACTTTGACAAATAGCATGCAGTAGTGATTCTTTTAAAAATATAATTGTTTCTGCTCTGAGTCTCTACTTCTCTAAAGTTTAAAAGTCCTGTAAAAGATTAAAATAGCTGAACTCTGTGTATGAAGTCTAAGATAATATGGATAAGTTCTAAATACATGTTATAAATGTACATTCACTGTTAAGATGTACAGAAATGTTTTGTGAGATTAAGAGTCATTTATGGTTTGTCTCCCTCCCAATCCCATCTTGTTTCATTTATTCTTGGGGGGAGGTGGGATTGGGAGAGGGGGAGGGGGCTATGGACATTGGGGAGGGGAGGCGAACCATAAGAGACTATGGACTCTGAAAAACAACCTGAGGGTTTTGAAGGGTCAGGGGTGGGAGGTTGGGGGAACAGGTGGTGGGTAATAGGGAGGGCACGTTTTGCATGGAGCACTGGGTGTTGTGCAAAAACAATGAATACTGTTATGCTGAACAAAAATAAATAAAATGGGGAAAAAAAAAAAGATGTACAGAAATGTAACATTACTGAGAAGCACCTAATTCTGTTGTTATCTAAAAACTCTTACCCTCGGCCCCTCGTCCTCTCTATAAGTAAGTTCTAGGACAGCAGAGACACTGTTTTGTTTCAACACATTATAGTAGATGTTCAATAAAGAACTGTATAAAAAGCATTAAAATTTGCCATTTTATAATAATCCTTATAGTAGATAAGAATTCATTTCTGCTTTAAGTACATATTCATTAAAATGTAAGCTTTAAACCATGGCTTTCCCATTTTGAAGATGGTCTCCTGCCAGGCCTCTAAAAAAGCAACGGGGAACAAGCATCTGATACTGGCTTTACCCTCAACATATCTAGAATTACATCCTCTACAGTCCTCATGCCCCAGGCTTAACTTGCATTATTCCTAGTCTATAATTTGTCAGCATTAAATCTATCTTCCAGTAATCCAGATTCTAGCATTATAGAGCCTATCTGAATATTCCCAAATTGAGTCATTGGAAATCCAATACATGTATGTCTATATGCTGTTCATCTCAAAAGTGTTTTATCTCAAATCAAAGTATCAACTATAAGCTAAAACATCTCTTCATCACTTTAACTTCTTTACTCTAGATTCTATCTACTACCTCCTGAAGGGAGGGAAATACATTTGTTCAATGGCAAGAAACATTTGGAGAAATAAAAATACCTTAAATAAAAATCTACAAATATTACCCCATGATAAAATGTAATGGAACATTGTAGCAGTGATCAAAAAGACTATGAAACATAAATTAAACTTTCTAATGACAAAGAGATGCAGAGACTGCTGAAGAGAGAAAATGACTGGGAATTTTAGAGAAGTAAAACTCGTGGCCCTCTTAAAATGCAAGTATCTGATGCAAATAATCAACAAAGTTTAATATATTTGAAAGAATTCAACTTAACAAATAAATACCACAACTACCAGCACTTGGATATAATTCTTATACTTTCAACTTTCCATTCTCTGAAATATGTCATTTCATTAAACACACACACACACACACACACACACACACAAATTCTTCTAATATTAGTTTTTCTAATTAGCATCTTGAGGCCAATGAAATAGACTTTTGAGAGAATCTGATTTTATTTTCTAAAACGCTATTTCCCTCATGTAGAGCTGCCGGTTGTTTTTTCTCTCTCCTTTTAACAGCAAGTCCTGTATCTCATTTAATATTACTTTGAAGAAGAGTGTTTTTTTTTTAATTATTTAAAATGTATATATAATGAAATCAAATGTGTTACATTTTTTTTCCCCAAGATTTATTTATCTGAGAGAGAGAGGGAGATAGAGTGTGGGGAGGGGCAGAATGGGCTGAGCATGGAGCCAGACGGGGGGGCAGAGGGCTCGATCCCAGGACCCTGAGATCATGATCTGAGGTGAAATCAAGAGTTGGACAATTAACCAACTATACCACCCAGGTACACCTTACAATTTTTTTAAAGATTTTATTTATTTTAGAGAGAGAGTGCAAGTATGGAGGCAGAGGCAGAGACAGAGAATCTCAAGGCGACTCCACACTGAGCATCGAGCCCACATGGGGCTTGGTCTCATGATCCTGAGATCATGACCTGAGCGAAAACCAGGACTTGGATGTTTAACAACTGAGCACCCAGGTACCACCACAATTTTATTTTTAACTATTAGGAACCTTAAGCATGGTCTGCCCATTGGGTCTGTCTCTATTCATATGTTAACTGAAAGAGTAACTAATATTTCAGGCTCCATCACATACAGCTAGAGAAAATGTCCTAGGATGGGAAGGCCTCTTATTAATTCTAAGCCACACTACATTGTTGAATACCTATTGTGCTCTTAAAATAATCTGTAATCACTCTTCTTTTCCTATATCTTCCAGAAAATAAGATTTATATTGTGATGCTTTCCTGGCTTTTGAAGAGGAAATATTTACTAACCCACCCTTAATGAAGACCCATTAACAGAAACAGCTAAATAAAGCAAAGCATTAACATTTTCTTTCAACTCCTCCCAAACTACGTGTTCCTTTCTGAAAAGGGAAAGAAATTAAAATTTTCAACAAAAATGCACTTCAATTTGCAAATAACCACTGAATAGTCCATTGCAATGATTAAAGCAAAGTTACATGAAATGGATCAATAGTGGTATAAGAAATTGCCAATTATGAAAAAACGTAGTTATTTGTTTCATGTCTAACAAACATTCTGCTGTCAAATATGCCCTAGCTGAGAAAATACTACAACCTAAAATTGTACCATTGACTTAAAAGTGTCACATTTTCATTAGGCAAATGATCCATGGAAAGTGAACCCTTAAAACAATTCTGAACTAGCAATAGACAAGAGACATGCCAAGTGTGTATCTGGATTGAAGTCCTCTTTTATGTACTTCACAATTTTTTTGATTACTGTATGTGATCAGAAATTTTGGGAATATTTAGTAACTGAGAATAAGCAAAGAAAACAACCAAATAAATGCAAAGAGAAAACCAATATAACATATGACAATGTGCTACCTTCCTCTAGGTGAATAATCCACGAATTATGAAAGTTCCTTAAGATTTTCAGAACCAAAAGAGTCAATTTTCTCATTTTTCAGGACTTATTTAACAACACTGATTTGCTATCTGTTATAGGGTGTACCTCATTATCTTTCAAATTTGCATAATCACAGAATGCTTGATTAAGGAATAGAAGCTTTGAGTGTAATGGAAATGCATGCATGATTAGCTGTAGGAGGGGATCTGTAATTATGTGATGTATAAATATACATCTATATACTTTAAACCTTCATAATAAACACAACAAAGTCCTGACATTTATTTTAAAATTCTTCTAGTCATAACTTAAAAAAAAAAACAAAAACAGTATGTTTAAAAGAACCACAAAAGGTCTTATTCACAATTTTCCAGAGGTTAAAAATCACAGTATGATATAAAATTAATATTCACTATCAAAAATATTAGTGATTTGGGGAAAAATAGGTAGATTTTTTGGTTCCCCAGATAGTTTTGTGCTATGAGAAATACATTCCCAAACCATTAGGCATGCAGAGAGAGTACTAGTAGGATATTTGTCTGAAATCTCTCCACTCCACTCCATTTAACTAAACTGGAAACTGGCACTTCCATTATACAATTCCCTTCCTCCATCACTCCCCACTGTCTTATACAACTATGCCCAGGAACACATACCATACCATGATTGCTTCCAAATATCAATGTGAACTTCAAACTCACCAACTGGTAAGGAATCAATTACCAATTGGCATATTTGCATAAAACAAGAATGACAAACTGCTTTGAAATCTATTTCCACAACAGACTTAAAAAGTCAATTAGCTAAAAAAACAAAAAAAAAGTCAATTAGCTAAACTCAAATTTCAACTAAAGTCTAATAATCATATGATAACAGAATTAGAAATATATTTTTATGAGTCAAACTTTTTTTCCATGTCCCAGATGACCAGTATTATCTACTTCCTGGATTCAGTCCATAAACATATATTTATAAATACTTGTTACCACAAACTGTGTGATGTAGCATTTATCTTTTTTTTTTTCCTCTTACATATGCTGAAAAAGAAAACTGATGACCAGTGAAAATGAAAATTCTTTTTTTCCTAAATTATTCTGAAGTATTTCATCTGTGATAGTTTAAAAATATATTTTAAAGAGGGGCGCCTGGGTGGCTCAGCGGGTTAAAGCCTCTGCCTTCAGCTCAGGTCATGATCCCAGGGTCCTGGGATCGAGCCCCGCATCGGGCTCTCTGCTTGGCGGGGAGCCTGCTTGTGGTCTCTATCTCTCTATCTGTCAAATAAATGAATCTTTAAAAAAAATATATATATATATATATTTTAAAGAAATTTATTATTTTAGGGCAATGGAAATAATACATATATAACAAAATTATTTCTAATATTTCTTTAGAGATTTCCTTTTGAAAAAGGAAATTTTATTGTATATATTTAATTAACTCACTTGCTATCCTCTTTATTATCATGAACCATGTATTACTAAGTTTTCGGTAGTCTAATATTTTACTGAGGAAAACTTAATAGGAAATCAGCCTTAAATGTCATCCTCATTTCACACCTCACTAAAGTGCCCTTGTAATTTGCAAAAGTAAGAGTGAATTTCTTGCTAGTTCATTTATGTGATTCTCTGGAGTGAGTTGATGCTTATGGTTTATGAAAAGCCTTATGTGAAAGATCTACAACCAAAATGAAGAAAATAAGAATAAAATATCTCAAGTTAGCAAATGCACTGCTAACTAAATCTGTAATCTTACACATTTCTGCTTACTTGAAGGGAAAAAATTAAAAATAAGCAGTGAATAAACTTAGTTTAATTATATCTGTAGTAATCATATTTTCTAATATTAATATTAGAAGAAAGAAGCAAAGGAGGAGGAAAGGAGAAGGAAAGATGAAAAAGAAAGTAAAAGTGTATGAGAATGTTACCACCAATAAAGACAAAAATAGTGTAAGACACAAAAACTGCAATTTATTTACTATATATTTTCTTACTTTTGGGTGATTTTTCCTCAGGTACTAAGTAAAATCTTTTTTATGTAAGCACTCATTTAATCCCCATGTCCTCCACCTATGAAATCACTATTATTCCTGTTTTACAGATAAGAATACTGTGACTCTGGTAAGAAACCTTACAGCTACCGGCTCATTTGATTGCAGAGTTTGAATTAATACCTATTTCAGCCAGACTCTAATGTTCGTGCTCTTGAACTCTATTTTTTTGTTGTTGTTCATTCTTGGATGGTTTTAGTCCACTAAAACTTATTTTAGTAAAATAAAGCATAAATTGCTTCTGATGTAAGTATTTGTCCATTTTACTTTCAGATAAAACTTAATTGTTCAAATTTCAGCTTGTTTTTCTTCCTCAAATAGCAAGCATGTATAAAAATCAGAAAAGTTAAGAGTGAATGATTTAAATTACAGGGAATTGATTTTACTTCTATAATTAATGCAAATGTTTTATTAACTATTACCTTTGCATAATAATATTTTAATACATATCAGCATTGCAAAACTGTCTTCTGTCTAAATTAATGGGCCTTTAAAATGTCTTCCAATGTTTTTGCTAATAAACCTAAGATCCCTTAAAAGAATGGTAACTGAAAGAAAAAGCAAAATTATAATCAAAAGCTTCTATTATTTGGGAGTTAAAATAATTATTCAAAATAAAAATTGTTACCTATTAAGATCATATGCTGTGTAAAATATTCCTGTTGATGTCACCAGGAGTTTCAATGAGGATGTGGGCAACATATGGACCTGGCATTTTGTTAATTAAAAACAATGTTTTGCTACATTGATGTGTGTTCCAAAGAGGGATTCCTAGAGTATAACAAGTTGCTGAATTCACTGTTTTAGGAGATCAGTGGTTATACAGTTTAATGTTGGATTTAAAACACAAAGATGCGGGCGCCTGGGTGGCTCAGTGGGTTAAGCCTCTGCCTTTGACTCAGGTCATGATCTCAGAGTCCTGGGATCGAGTCCCACATCGGGCTCTCTGCTCCGTGGAGAGCCTGCAAAGATGTAACTTTAATGTTATTCACCTGGTGACATTAGCATACAAATATTCTATTTTTAGAGCAATATAAAATTTAGTTGAAATTTCTTATTTAGATAACTGGAATTAATTTCAAGCAATTTCCCAGTCTACTGGAAAGATTATAGAAAAAAAATTGCAAAGATTATAAATGAGGACTTATAAGAAACTTTTTCACCTTTTAAAGTATATGCAGAATTCTTTCCAGTGTATTTACTGAAAAAATAGTCCAATTCTCCATGTCTCTTGCTATATCCACAATGAACTGATTCTACAAGAGGAATCTATTTCTCTACACAATGACTCAGAGATAGACTTCTGACTTGCTTTGTTAATAGAGTGGTGAAAGTGATGATGTTCCTGTCTCAAAATTAGGTCTAATAACCTTCATTGCTTTCTGTCTTTTCTTCTTGTGGATTCCTACCTGATCTACACCACCAAAAGGAATATATGGAGCAGATCAAATCCAGTCTAGTTGTCCCAGCTGAAAATCCAGAAACAGAAAAGAGCCTAGCAAATTTCAGCAATGCTTCGTGGCTAACAGGCACATGTGTGGGTGAAAACCAACCAGAAACACAGCCACCAAGCTTGTATGCTTGCACGTAAAATTACAAATTTTTATTGTTAAGCCACTGAATTTTGAGGTGGTATTATTATAAAGCACTATTATAACAATATATTCCTGTAATATTGCTTCCTCTCTCTCATGTAAGTGGCATATCACTTCTTGAATTAGCATCAGTTTTCAAAAACCAGACAACTGAAATTTACAAACACCACTAGTCATGCAGAATCCAAAGCAAAAAAATATGGTTTAGAGTGCTTACATGAGCTACCCTGAGGTGGCAGAATATAATTACTCATAGTAAAGATACAGATAAATATCTAGGTTTCAATCTAAACATGAGCATTTACATACAGCTTCCATCAGTGTAGGCCAAGTGGCCCTTCTGCTCCCTCCTAAGATAGAAACTGACTGATCTCATTGCTTTTGCTATTCCTGACTAAATAGAAATAGTTCCATTCACCTTCTTCAAAGAGAAACTGATGTTTCAATGACTCATGTTAGGTTTTAGATTTTACCAAAATAGATCATTGATCTTAAAGCCAAAAGACATTTTGTCTAGTCCTTGTTAACTTTTGGATACCACTGCAAAGAGAAAGCTATGAGTGAAAGATATGAGGCTTGGGTGCAAAGACATGAGTCAAAGACATAGGCTTGTGTTGCATTTGACAAAAGCGATTGTGAAAATGTATGTTTTTTGAAAGGCTTGTACTACATACAAATGTGGAATGTCACTAAAAGTTAGCCTAACTAGGAAAAAGAAAATCTGTAAGTCATCCAGAAAACAAAACGAAACAAAAAGATACAACACATAAAGAGAAATTGCTTTTGCTCTTATAGTAACTCAAAATAATCAATAATACTTTCTGTTCTGTGTAGGTACATGAAGCAGCAAGAGATGCCTTAAAAGACGGCATGAGATAAAAACACTATATTATTTTTAGATATCATGAATGGAAAATGCATATGTATCAATGTACTTTCCACGGAGTAAGTTTCAACTGTTCAACATAATGTGTAGCTTTTACTAAAATTTAGGGACACCTATGTAGGTGATCTGTTGTAGAGTGTGAGTATGGGGAGCCAATTGCCTGGCACTGTATAGAAAAGAAATGCTGACATTTTTGTTCCTTCAAACTTCTAGTTGTTCAGTGCAAGATTCTCAGTGCACTAAAGCTTACCAAGAATAAAAATCTGAAACAAAGTTGTACCAGAATCATACCTGCCTCTGCCATAAGAAGAGAACAAAGACTGAGAATGAAAGTGAAAGGGAACCAAAGGTATCACAATAGATGAAAATTATTTGAAAGTTAAGGTGCAAAGGATTTGTTGGACTGCTGCTAGTAATAAAAGTTAGCAATATACATCAAGACACAAAATTTTCTAGTTATTCTGGGCTTACCAACTGACCCGTGTATTCTCTTTCTTACTATCTTCCTTTTACCTTTTCCTTTTTCCTTTGTTCTCCTTTCCTTTCTGTTATCTGGGGTTTAACTGCAAGGGAGCCATTTTCATCCATATTATGTACTTTGTGCTCAGTTCTCCCCCAAAACCATTTAGATCAGAAAGGTCAAAGAATCAAAAAAATATTCTTTCAAAACATTTGCCAAGATGTATTAATCTCTCATTGACCCTCAATTTTCAGTGGACTACAGCACTTTCATGGCGTGATGCGTTCCTGGACTCCATGCCCTTGTAAGACTTAAGCATACAGGAAGAAATTTCCCATACAGCTGGCAAGCAGCCAACACAAAAATAGGTCTTCTGGGACACCCAAATAAAGTCTCAGAAGGGAGCTATTACTTTGTCTTGGGAAATTCCAAACTAAAAATTGTCTTTTTTGCATATCTTTTTTGTTGTGACATTGTTGAGAAACTAGATGTCAGCAAACTCTGGCTATTGTGGTTACCTTGTTCTGAATAAAAGCATGTTTATTCAACAGTGTAGAATTCATTACTTTCTATTTGTTAATATACAAAATATATATGTAATTCATATCTTCGCTCAAATCTAACTAAATTTTAATGATCTCCTTATAATAACTGGGATTATTTTTCTCTCAGAAAATCAAATTGAGGGAAATGTGAAACATATGACACCAAAGTCTATCTTTTCTAGATGCAGACTACATATACTGAACAATGCAACTCTCAAGTAGGAAAGTAAAATGCCTGCTGAAGGGCAAAAGAAATGAGTTAAGGCTAATTTTATGCCTTAGACCTATTCCTTATGTCTGTAAGAGAAAAGTAAATATATACCTTAAAGCATCTTTAAAAATCTACCAAAACAATTTGCTATGGAATCAAAAGTTCTATAGTTAACACTCATATAATTAAAGAGGCAGAGTCATCTCTTCTGTCTCAAATCCCCCTTTGACTTCAACAAATGTACAAACTTTGACGTGGCCAAAATAAAAAGGTTTCAAAATATAAAAGTTGGTCCTATACTACCAAACAAGTATCTATATCAAACTAGTCACTCAGTGATATGAAAGTCAGTTCCACGTATTCACACATCGCTGTTTACTTGAAACAGGTGACAGATGTATTAGAAAAAGCACAGGTTTGTGATTGAAATTCTGGCTTTAATTCTCAAAGCTCTGAATTCTTCAGCAAGTTTTCCGGCTGCTCTGAGTTTCATTTACTTAGAGGAAAATCTCAGTCTTAAGAGTAAATGTGTGAGAATGTGTTATATGGCTAACATAATTGAATAATCCATACAAGTTGACTGGTACTCAATAAGGCATCACTAAATGCTGATTCCCCTCCTTTCCTAATCAGAAATTCCTAGGTAGAAATTATAAGAAATCTATCTAAAACAATGTCTTTATCCAGAAACACATGGTAAATCTAGAAATCCAAGACTATATTTGATGGTAAAAAATCAGGGAAACGAGATGCAGACAAGTAACAAGTTTTGTGCCTAGCTTAATAAACCACATGACTACAATTTGGAGGAAGAACCATAAAAAGTGCTATTTGAGAAGGAAAATGTGATCGCAGAAAAGTGTCTTGGAACCAGTGCCTAACAAAACTTCCAGGCTTTTTTTAAAATTATAATTTCTTCTGTTATAAATTCACATAATCTCATATCTACAATTATCTTAACAAAAATTCTATGTGGATTTACTTAATACATTATTCATTTTCCACAACAATATAGGATTTGAAAATTTTATTTTATTCTGGAAATTGCAGCAAAATTCAAAATATGTCTTTGTCTGCTTTTAATTTTTGACATTATTTTTTAAATTCTGAATGTTAAATTTATGAGGCATTCAGTTTATACTAAAATAAAACATTATTTTTCTTCTTTCTGACTTCGATACTATTAATTTTATTAATAATAGATATACTAGATTATGATTTGAATATCTTTGTTCTTTAATTTCCAAAACAGAAAACTGTATTGGTCCTGGATGATAATGGGTCTATCCGGAACTAGTCAGCTGTACCCATGAGAGCAGTATCACATTTGATCCTATCTTAACTACATGTTTGGAGATTCCAGAGTTGCTGGTGATGTTTGTGAAAGGAATTAGAACTGTGAAGTTTTCTGAATACCTAGCCAAGCCAACCAGAAAGAGTAGAGGTGGATATTGGTGATGAGGAGAAACCAGGTATTTTGAAGCAATGGCCCCAGCAAGAACAGGAGAATTTAGAAAAACAGAACCAGCGGCAGAAAGAAAGAGGAAAGGGATTGGAAGGGAAGGGAAAAGAAGGAAAAGAAAGGAAGAAGGGTTACAGAATGTCAGCCTCTCACTTGTGCATTTCAGACAAAGTTTTCTCAGGGTCCTAAATAAAATCAGTGTTACAAGCCCTGCTCTTCCGTATGTGTACCAAAGTGAACAGAGGCCTAGAATATGTCATCCTTATTATAAAAAATCAAATTATTTTCTTGTATAAATTTTCATAATAGCATAGATGTTTTCCCATTATAAGCCTAGTAGAAAAACAGATGGAAGAAAATTAATTTCTCATAGATTACCTCTCCCAAATTATGCATATAAGAGACTGGATAAAAATTAGCCACATAGAATTGGCTTTATGTTTTAGATGTAGATCTCAAATGGCGTTAGAAAAAAATTCTCAGCATACTATTAGCATAACTTTCATTCCCCTGTGGGCTTCCAGCTGAAAATAAACTCTAGTCAGTTTCCTTATCTCTGTTCCCAGTAGCAGAGAAAAGATAGCTAATCTTTCAGTACAATTAGGTATGGAGAAAAGATCAAGGCTTGTTCTAAAAGAACCAGATACCTCCTGCCAGAAATTTTATCTTTAAGGGTTATCAAGAGTTGTCTTAAAGTCTAACCTCAAATATAAAATTAGAGGACTCTCTGGGCTGCCTTTGAGGAGACATAAATGGAGAGGCCTGACAATAGGATAAATTGTGAAAAACAGTACTGGCCCTACCACAATTACCCTGAATTAAGAAAAGATAAATACAATGAGTGAACCTGTGTTAAATAGCATATGCTTCTTTTTCCCACTGAAGATCACCCAGGCTTAATGTAGGATATATCCTGAGGGATGAGTGAAATTATCCTATAACACTAGTTTTTAGTCCAATTATCCTAGAACAGTGGCTCCCATAATTTAGCATGCAACCCAATCACTTTGAAGGTTTATAAAAACAGAGCTTGCTAAGTGCTGCTCCATGTTTTCTGATTCTATCAAGTACCCAGGTGAAGATGATGATACTGGTTCTGGGTCCACACTTTGAGAATAATTATACTAAAAGCAAGATGCTCTTGAGTGGCTCAAATATTAAAAGATTTGTTTTTCAAGATTCATAGTATGTGCTACTTCCCTCACGTGGCAAAGCCAAATAGGAATTATAAGAACAACAACAACAATAATAATAATGGAGTAAGGCTACTGCTTATGTAGCTAGATTAAGATTGAAAAGTGTTGCTTTTGCACTAAGGTTGGTAAAGGACTAATATTTTAATAGGTACACCTTTTTTGAAGAAAAATAAGAGCTCTAAAGCCACGGACGTAGCATCTCTACTAACACAAAAATACAAACAATATATAGAACTATTAATTTGCATATTCCTTGGAAATTATATTGCAAATCACAATTCAAACTTCCGGTGGGGAACTTGTTAAAAATTAGATTCTTGGTGTGTCCCCCTAAATGTTAATTATCTGAGTCATGTCTGGGTCCCAGAATCTATTTATTTAATAGGCATCCAAGGGACTCCTATGCAGCGAGTTAGCAGACCATATCCTGCAACAAACTGTCCCTAGATAACACTATGCGTTAGACAGAAAGAGTTTGGTTATTATTCTGTTTTACTAATATGGAAATATGATCAGAGAAATAATGACTTAATCAATGTCCCAAGGTTGGGAATTTTGAGAATTCTCACATCTTTTGACTTTGACTTCCATGCTTCTACTCACATATCACATTATCTTTTTTTTTAAATGGATTTCTTATTTTCACTTTTGGAGTAAACTAGTATTCATCATGTTCAAGGGCATAAAGAAACCTAATCAATATTGGTAAAGTATTATTATTTATTTATTGTTACTTTGTTGATATCATTTGGAAACCCAGACACCAGTGGTTTTCCCACTAGGCTTACGATCAAAAAAGGACAGAGCATCTTAAGTTCATGTAGAATGTAACTGATTCTGTCTATACATGCTGAACAAAACTGCACAAAGAAAGACATAGTTAAGCAAAGTCTTAACACTCTTTTAAAAGAACTTATTAAAATAGCATGAAATGTGAACTGTTTCCTATCCATTCAGAAAAAAAAATTAAGTTATATGAAATCTGGTAAAATGCCAGTGGGAAGTATTAAATTTACTTAATAAGTACGTATCGCTTCTATCAGACTATTAAAAACGGAGAGGGCTTGCAAGATTTCCAGAGTTTTCATCAGTTTCATATTTATGATTTGAAATACACTTCATCATATAAAAATGTTTGGAAAATGTAGTCATTTTAGTCTAATGTGGCATATTAAGTTTCACAAGGAATTAATTCCAAATTTAGTCCATTTGATTTCTTGACTCTTAGGAAAGAAGTTGATCTACATTTAACCCTATTCAGAAATAAACTTTCTATTTTCTTTTCAGCAGCTCAGACTTCAAGGTCATGCATATTCATTCATACTAGAACTTTTGTTATCAACTGAAACTATGAGTGCAAGAGAAACACTTTCCAGCCCTCACCAAGGATATGGGGTGGATCAAAAAGAGCTGTTAAATGATGATTAAACTCTTATATCCCTGTAAGCTCTCTCTGACTGGCTAATGGAAAAAAGCTGGTGAAAAACATTTTTCTCTGTTGTCAAGCCAGCATTATATATTATGAACGCTGTTTCAACTGGACTTCTTAGCAGTTTCATAAAAGAAAGCCATTAGGATTTTTTTTTCTATATACTTTAGTTTATGTGCTGCTTAATTGTAATGGAATAGTAAGAGTTTCCTTCTGGCTTGCTCAATGATTTCCCTCTTCTTGAGTTTCTGTTTTCCATATGTGTTTAATATGTCAAACAATCATAGGTAAGAACCAAAAACCATATTCACCACATGTAAAAAAAGAAAAAAAAATTATGTGCAGACTCCAATTGATATCCATGGCTTGCATACTATGTGTGGATTCTGTGCTTCCCAACTCTAAGCAGGCAAACTGGATATGCTTTAATCAGTTTTGTTTTCATAGAGTTTAGATCCCCTTTTTTAATTAGCATAATGAACAAATAACTTCTTCATCTCATACTTGTCTCCAAGAAGAGTCATTAAACTGATTGCATTTATCTTGTTAAAGAGGAACTTTCATTCCACCCTAACCCTGATTTAGTTTCATAAAGCTGAGCACTTAAGGAAGTAGAAACACTTAAAAAAAGCCCAGTTTTTGAACTTTTCTGTCTAAATCCTTCTGTGAGCTGAAAGAATTTTCCTTACTAAGCAATGCAGTGAGTCTATATAAAAACCTCTATGGAATAAAATGTCAGTTTATAAATCCTCTGGCTTTCCAGTTTATGTGAAGCTCTTAGTCTTTCTGTTTCCATCCAGCAGTAAGATTGTTACCTCTTGAGGTAGGATGCCGTAATAAATTACTAGAAAACATTTCCTAGCATAAAACCATGGTTTTATTGTTGTCATAGTTGGTAATCACAGAGTGATTAAAACTGTCCATCCCTACCCCTTATCACAGTTACTAAAATGCTGTCTTGCTTTTAGTGTCAACACTGCACACCTATGATACCTAATAAATGCAAATTCTTATTTACATTATATGCTATAGTCATATGATTCCTAGATTCTGGCACTGACCCTACTGTTCACTGATATTTCTTGCTTAACACATGGCCTAAAATCAGTCTAATAATAACTTCTACTTTAACTTTAATTAGGCAAATTGTTTTTCTATCTACTCTGGTAATGTGGCCTAATTCAACTTCATAATTTCATGTATCACACAAAGTTGACGGCACATAAGGAGAGAATTATCATGTAAACTCTTTCCTTCCTCTCATGGTATGAAAAAGGGTTAACCACTAATCAGATATTTGTAATGACAAAATTCAGAATTTTGAAGGGTATCTCTAGTTGTCCTGCTCTAAACATTTAATTCGTACAAGTTCTTTACTTTTTAAGTTCTTTATTTTTAAAAAGATGGTAATATGTAGTTCATGTACATACAACATTAATCAGCTAAGGTGAAGATTAAGAGATAACTTTACTAGCTATGTAAATGTTTTTCTTGCTAAGAGCTTTTTTTGTTAGTCATGATAGATTTTTGAAAATAATTTTTCAAGCTTCTACAGTTTCATGTGAATTTACTGTTACATGAGAAATAAACAGTCTTTTTAGTTTAACAAATTGTATCTTCTTAGGGCTTGAAAATAAAATCACACCACCCTGGCTAGTAAACCTTCAACTTATGGAGTCAATTCAATTTAATAAACATTTATGTTTAGATCATGATAGTTAATGATGTAGGGAATCTCAAGGTGTAAAAGTATGATCCTAATTTCAAGGCATTTATAATCTTGAAAATAATTAGAAATGTCTCAGTCTAATGATAATGATAATGAGCAACAGTTAGAGACTGTTAATTTGAACAACCACAAAATCACCTGATACATAATCATCTATGTCATGGCCAAAATTTAGAAAGTTATTCTGAAAAGGGCCTTCATTGAATTACATATGAATAGTATATATGCTTACAGATTTTGTTTATTTCATTATAAGAAATGGATAGAGGAAGAATTTTCCCCTTATGTTGAGAGTATTGCCACATACCTTGTTCAATATTCCCATTCAATATCACTTTTCACAAATCTTTTAAACATGAAGGATCGGGGGTGTCGGAGTGTCGGAGAGCTCGCAGGTATTAGAACGGAGAAGCCGGCTGCAGAGACAGAGCCAAAGAACTGATAGATTTTCTTATACTGAATAGTGACAAAGCCAATATGCTTTGCTTTCTTTTTGTGGACTTGAGGCAGCAAGGGGGTTAATTATTTAATAATTATTAAAAATACAAATTATTTTTTAAAGACTTTTTAATTATTTTAGTCTGAAGCAGTGGTGGGGTTTTTTTTTTTTTTTTTTAGATTTTATTTATTTATTTGACACAGAGAGAGGGTGAACACAAACAGTGGGAGCTGCAGGCAGAGGGAGAGGGAGAAGCAGGTTCCCCTGGGATCATGACCTGAGCCGAAGGAAGACACTTAACCAACTAAGCCACTCAGGCATCCTGAAGCAGTATTTAAAATGAGACCCACAGATGGCCACTGAGACTCTTTCAGGAGGTCTATAAGGTCAAAATTAAGCTTCTAACACTACTAAGACGTCATCTGCCTTTTTTATTGTGTTAACTTTGCACTGATATTACCAAAGCAATAGTGATTTAGTAGGGTAAAAATTTGGGTGGGGCAAGAGATACACTCGCCCTGGGTGCAAAATTTAAAGGAAAATCAAAATGTTCAGTAATCAAGACAAATAATATTTTAGTTCAGTATTTTAAAAAATCGAAATTTATGCAAAAATTGATGACAAAAAATAAAATTTTAAACAAAGAACAATGCCATGCTGAGCTACACTGGGGTCTGGGTAAAAAAGTTTCAATGTTTTTAAACTTTGGAAAAAAAATCAACAATTAAAAATACATAAAAACATATAAATATATACATATACAATTCAAATATATAAAACACAACACAAAAACACAAACGTACTTCATTTTGTCAAGTTCCAACACAGCATGTCAAGGCACTGGTGATCAAAATTTCTACATGTCTTAACATGAATCAAGGCAGTGGCACAAAATTGTATTAGTAAGCCATTGCATTCTTCACCATCAGGTACTTGTACCAAATGGAAAAACTTTTATTAAAAATTAGTATCTTTAATGAGGCAGAGTAAATCTTGGTTCTTGAATACACATGTTTTTGATATTCTGCCTAACAAACTGGAAGTATGCATACCACAGTACCACTGATGTATCCAAGAGGAAAAAAGTTTTATAATTGTTTAAGTTGTAAGTTGAACTAGCCACTTTTCTCACTCATTAAGAGAACTCAAAAGGGTGGTTAATCAAAAAAGTAGAATTATTCAGAGTTGGGTATTTGGAAGAAAATTTTTCTTTTTTGGCAGAGAATTTCTTGAACATAAATGAGTCAGTCATATCAAGGAGACCAAAAAACAACATGATTTTTTTTCCAATGATACAATTTGAGCCTCCAAACAAATAGCATTTTGGAAAATTTTATCTAACACAATTTTATAATAGATCCCATCAAAAATTGGAAAAGTTGTGTATCAATGAGCCGATATTTTCTGAAAGAGAGATTTAAATATCTGCTCAAAGTATAAGACAGACCAAATAATTTTAATATAATAGAGTACACAAAGTTTTTATTCATATGGTTTCAGATTCCACATTGTAACTAGTCTTTGAAAGACAGCTATTTAGACAATTTGGATATACTATCAAAGAAAAATATCCATGATTATCTAAAAATGTTATTAAAAACCCTTCCCTTCTCCAGTTATATATCTGTATGAGGCTATGTTTTTATCACACACTTCAACCAAAACAAAATATTTCAATAGGTTGAATATAGAAACAAATCAAAGAATCTAGTTGGCTGGCTCCCTATAAAACAAGACATGGAAGAAATTTTTAAAATCCATGCTATCTTTTCTTACATGTTTTTGAAACTATGGTTACTCTTCATAAAATATAAAACATGTTTATGTTACCACGTAATGGTTTATTAGAAAATTTAAGGAAACTGATTCAAATATTTTAAGTTATTCAGTTCTATTTTTTAATACAAATTAAATATTTTATCTACCCATGGCCGTTGGCAAGACAGAACTGCAAATCCAGAGTACTGGAGTTGTTAGAACTTGGTATAGTATGTAGGTGGAAAAGCTAGTAGGATAAACTTCACAAAGATACTGTTATAATAACTAAGAAATTTAATTTCTTACACAAAGAAGTGACATATTGAGAAGTTTCAGAAATGTAACTCACTTGGCCACTTGAGACACTGATAAAAAAGACACTGGCAGCAGGAAGACAAGTAAATGACTGTAAGAATCTAGATAAGAGATCACTGAGGCCTGGATGAAGTCAGTATCATCAAGGAAAGAAAGGATTATATCCAAGAGATATTTATGAGATAATGTCTTCAGGAATGATTTAACACCAAATTGTGTACAGTTAATGGGGAAGAAAAGCATTTGGTGAAGAGTTTGATCAACTGAGTAGATGGAGATCATATCATCTAAAATGTAAAATACAACATGGGGTCATATTTGGGTGACTAACTAGAGCAAGCTTTTGATTATGAAGAAGTTGAAAAGACTATGAGACAATCATAAAAGTAAGTCAGGCAAATATATATTTATATCTTATCCCAAGGGGAGATCTGCATTTGGAAGCAAGCAATTAGAAGTCATTCGGAAAAAGTAGCAGTCACAGGCATGGAAGTGATTAAGATTACCAAGGGGAAATTTGTAGATTAAGAAAAACATTGAGGTCAAAACTCCACACATTACCAACATATATGCTCTTTAAAAAGAAAAACAATAACTGTTTTCACTCTAAAATACCAGAATTGATTTTTACATAGCCCAAAGAGCATGTCAAGTCTGCAACCTGAGATGGATTTCTACAAATCACTCTAATTTAATTCCTATTCAAGGAGGGGGAAAAAAATGGCTTTTTTTTCCTAAGCGGGCCAATATAAATTTTTATATGCAAAATTTTATGACTCTTTTAAAAAAAATTAACAAAAAAATTTTTCCTCATTTTGTTCCTGCTTTTTTTATTTTTTAAGCCCTGTTTCTTCTTTCTTCTTTTGTTTCAGCACCAGACACATACAAATGGACTTCAGCTACAGTTGACATGAGCAGTTCCTCTCTGAAGCCTGTTAATGTGTATTTTCTACCCAGAATCTTTTTGTTGATAGTTTTCAACATAATGCTTTTGTTTAATGAAGTTTCAGAATCACTGCTCCAGAGAGTCACTATTGTATTTCTACTCACATTCTATTTACATTTTAATACTTTGTGAGTAGGCTTGGTTTAGATTTGAACCACTGGTTTATAAGCTTCTCCTCTGTGACTTCTGACTTCTGCCATATTTTTAAACTTATTTCAGTTTATATGTCTTTTGACTGTATGAGCCCAGTCAAACATGTTTTATTCATTCTTTTAAGTTGGTTCCCCCTAGAAAATGGAATCTGAGATGTATATATTCATTTATGTGGTTTATTAGAGAATGCTCTCAGAAACTATTCCTGTATGGGAAGGAGAAAACAGGTTTGAGCAGAGGGAGAAATTGAAATGTAATAAAATTATAACAAAGACGCTAGCCCATCCCATGAGATGCAATGGAACTAGGAGAGACTTGCAGCTGTTCCAAACTGAAGCAATGGTAATGGTCAGTTGTATCTGCCCCAGCCCCACCATCACTAGTAATTAGATTTGGGAAATTGCCAGGAGGAGTATAACCTCAGGTAAAATAGCCATTATCAGCAAAAGCCAATCCCTGGGAAGTGAATATGCTATGAGTCATCCTAAAAACCCCAGCAGTAGCTAAAAATGAGTGCCTTGGTCCTAAAGGCAGAGTTTGAAATGATAATTATATAATCTACTACAGAATTAACAGCAAAAGTTGAGGGGTGCCTGGTGGCTCAGCTGCTTAAGAGTCTGCCTTTGGCTCAGGTCATGATCCCTGGGTCCTGGGATGGAGCCCCACATCAGGCTCCCTGCTCAGCAGAAATCCTGCTTCTCCCTCTCTCTCTGCCTGCTGCTTTGTCTACTTGTGCTCTCTATCTCTCTGTCAAATAAATAAATAAAATCTTAAAAAAAAAAAAAAACAGCAACAGTAGACCTGTCAACTGTTCATCTTTGTAGACACATTCATTTATTATGAAAGTATTGCTCAAGAAATTCCTTTCCAAAGTTCTGCTTAAGAAAATAAAAAAAAAATACAAAGATAGGAGGAGGGAAGAGTATTTAGAAAATAAAACAGATTTTAGAGAAAAAGAGTCTAGAAGAGAAAGACTCACAGAAGTTATAAAACTTATCTAGGTTCTTCTTTGGCCAATCATGAAGGCAGTGTATATATTTCTATCAGTTAAAGTGTTTAACATTCTTAAGAGTTTGAAATAATTTTTGACAAAACATTAGAAAATCAAAAGAATTGTAAATAATATCTTTCCAGGGAAAACACGTATTTCAAATTCTGATTTTACTCCAAACAAATATTTTGAAAGTAATGGTTGCAACTGAGATAAGTTGCTGGCTGCTCCAAATATAGAGGATGCTTTTTCAAGAGTGTTGTGTTTCGCAATATTTATGGCTTTCCAATATTTGACAAGTTTGCTTCGTTTAAGCACTGGTTACCAAATTTAAATGAGGTGTGAATATATATATTCACACACACATATATATATATGTGTGTGTGAATATATATATTCATGATGTTCAACATCACTAATTATCAAGGAAATGCAACTCAAAACCACAATGACATTTCAGTTCACACTTGTTGGAATGGCTATTATCAAAAAGACATGAGATGACAAGTGTTGGTGAGAATATGGAGAAAAAGGAAAATTTTTGCATTATTGGTAAGAATGTAAATTGGTACAGCCAATGTGGAAAACACTGACGAGTTTTCTCAAAAAATGAAAATAGCATATGATAGAAATCCCATTTCCAGCTATATATCAAAAGGAAATAAAATCAGTATCTCAAAGAGATATTCACAATAGTAAACACATATGGAAACAGCCTAAGTGTCCATGGACAGATGAATAAAGAAAATGTGGTATCTATGTATATATCAAACCAACAGGTTGTAGAACTTAACCTACACAATGTTGTATGTCAGTCTACTTCAATGCAGGGGTGGGGGAAGAAACACTGAAGAAGAAACCTCTTTTTCGTTACAGTGTACTTGCTCTAGAAAGATGCAGACATCAGAACATAATATAAATTTTAACTTTGGGAGAAATATAATGATAATATGTTATTGAAATGGCCGAGTAAGATTATGAATCAGGTCAGTTATTCCGAGTTGTGATTCTGCTCATCAATAGTTTTGTGATCTTGAACAAGTTTCTTAATCTTAATGTCTTGGGGTTCCAGGTTTCTTGCATGTTAAAAAAAAAAAAAAAAAAAAAAAGGTTGTTGGACTGTTTACCTTTTTTTTTTTTTTTTTTAGAAGAACCAGGTAAGAGTAAAATACATAGATTTCTAAATTCCATGTTAGAGTTACAAAGTATTCCCCATGATTGAGTCTCCCTATAAAATTTTGTTAGGTGATATCTGTACAGTCAATCCTGTAACAGTCCATTTGACTATCATTTGGGAACATCTGGAGTAAAGGACCACTGATTATGTATACCTAAATTATGTCCATTACCCATAAGTTAGGGAACAAATGCAATCTCCTGGGATTTGAAGATTATGTAATTATATAAAATTTACCCTCTGCTTTAAAATTGTGTTTCTAACTTTGTATGTTATTTTCAAAAGATTGGTATTTATACCTAAATTTATAATTAGTAAACCAAATAGCTCATGAAGGTTGGATATAAACAAAACATAACTAAATAAGTAATTTTCCATTCTAATAACAAAGCAATGTTTGTACAAATAACCTTTAATTATAACTTTAATAATATATAGTTTCTACATTAAATAAATTTATTCATTTCTTTCCAAGGAAAGGTTGATTATTCTCATGATTAATCTTATAAATTTATACCTACTCTTTTAGTCATTCATATCAGTCAATCCATTGATATATACAAAATCTATTATATATAAATCATTGTGCTAATGGCTTTATCATCATTGAATGTTCACACCTTTTAAAAAGAACCATTATGAATACAAAGCTTTCCCGAAACTAAATGCTAACCATGAATTTGAAAAAAAAAAAAATGCTATTTATGGACCCACAGGAAAAGATGTGCCAATATATTGCCTTGGCAGCAGGGCACTATTCCAAATACAAACTTCTAAGCATTTAATTTATATAGGAAACATCAATTCATTCATTCCACAAGAAATTATCTCATCTGCAAACAAGTTATTATTATAGGATTAGATTTCCTTACTTTCATTCCTTGGACTAGATATAGAATTTTATATTAAAAAATTAAGGACATGTGTATGTGTAATGTTTATGTGAGTGAGAAAAAGTGACAAAATTTATATCTGGCTGACATATTTGTACTCTAAATCTTGTTCACAGGTCATGTAAAACCACTAGAAATGCTTTTGGAATATTCAACAATTCTATGAATCATTAGCATCTCTTTCTCATTGAAGAAACATGATAACATCTCTTTTATGAACTCTAATTTAAAATAAGGGCAGAGTCAAACCAATTTATGAAATATGTCAATTCTCTAACATATCACAATGTTTTAAACAAAAAGATTTTGGATTGAGCAGGAAGATGAATTCAGTATTTTAATGTGGAAACTTTAGAGAGTTTTCTATGGTTGTTTTCATGCAACAGTAGAAAATATTTACAGTGCCATATGCAATAATAATACTGAAAAAATTCCTGAGTCTGTCTCTGCACCATATACCATGTAAAATAGTACACTTTTGTTATGCCAATGAAACTTGACAGGAATTTTAAGAAATGGATACTACCATTATTCCCTAAAGATTAGGAAATGGAGATATAGAGAGAGAAAGCAACAATTAGTAATCTGAGGACATTACATTTGAATCTAAGCTATCTAGACCATTTAACCATTATATTAATTAACTTCTACCTAGAGGAATGGACAATTACTAGCAAAAATTGATACGGGATCCTCTAAATGTCTGCACTTTACCACTAAAAATCTAAGTCAGTGTCATCTAGTAAACACAGGTATCTGTGCAATCACATTTTTCTCTCTAGGAAGAAAAAAGTTCAATCAATAACATCAATATATTGGAATTAAGTTTAAAGTGCCAGGATATGCTGACAATAGGAGTACTGAAGCATGTTGTTTTATTTTGTTTTGTTAATTGGTTTCTTAGTTATGTCTTTTAACAGTGATTTTTATGGCTTAATGGCAGCCTAAAGTAACAGATTCTCTTGGGGGGGTTATTGAGTTAAACATTCAAATTCTGTGGGTTTTTGTTCTTTTTTTTTTTTTTTTATAAAACATAACAGAAAACTCCCTGTAGTTTTACTTTTATGTACAACCAGTAAACTACTAAATAAGTGATTAAGATCTACAATATTTTTAAAGTATATCATGTGAATGTATTTTTCTTACAGTTTATTTTAGATTTCACCAAAAAATCTTGTATGGCTCTTGTATTTCATAAAAATTTTGCCTAGTGCTGGCTATGGTTTTCAATTGCAGCTATTCTTGATTATAATTATAGATTAGTGTTATTTTGCCTCACAATCAGCACTTTAATTTGTTGTAGGTTTGGCTAATTATAAAGTGATGCATATTTCCATTAACAACCTTTTTAGAAGCATAATTTTTTAAAATGCGCTTTTAGGAAGTGTTGTATGCATTGTGGTTCAGATATGAATGATTCACACCTCTACTGCTAACAAAAATGAAATTATAATTTTAAAACAGCACATTTATACAGTGACACTCCACTGGAAAATACTAGAGGACATACGGCAGAAGGTCCCCTTAAGAAGGTTTCATTAAAAACTACTTGAGAATAACCTAAAAGCAAAAACTGTTTTGACTACCTAATTGTTCATAAAAAATCAGAAACAGAATATGTCAAACTTATCCTAAGTTAATTCATTTGTTTAAATATGTACCATACATCTTTAAAAAAATAAACATAAATAATAAAACTGGTATAACATAATTTCAATGTGAAATTAATTTCAAAGAAAGAAAATGTTCTAACCATATTTAATACAATTATTATAATTATCAATTAGTCTTGAGAATACACCTTGATTCTGGGAAGGATATTAAGAACCATATCTCATCCAGGATTGAGATTTTTCAGTTAGTTCACTTGTACAGTCTATGGATCTTATAGACGGTAACATTTTAAATAATGATTTATGTGGTATAGTATTAATTAGCATAACAATTATTCCTCAACAATCAGAAATATACCAATTTCTTTAGAAACTATAGAGTTTTTCAGTGTTATTGCCAAGAAGCAGTTGCATATCTTACAAAATCTGTGAAAAAAATACTTGAAATATTTCAAATTGAGGATTTTACTACATAAGAGATCAATTATGATAAATTCTTAGTTAAAAATGATATACTATTGTAGTAATTGTTATTTCCTTGAGTAACTACAAAGTCTTACTATGAAAAATTGTATTTCTTATTAATTTTTCCAGGTTTCCTTTACCTATTTAAGATTCAATCACTTTTATATTTAAAACTATGAAATGGGAGAGGAGGAGTCAAGATGGCAGAGAAGTAGCAGGCTGAGACTACATCAGGTAGCAGTAGATCAGCTAGATAGCTTGCCTAAACATTGCAAACACCTACAAATCCAACGGGAGATCGAAAAGAAGAACAGCAATTCTAGAAACAGAAAATCACCCACTTTCTGAAAGGCAGGACTGGCGGAGAAGTGAATCTAAAACGACGGGAAGATAGACTGCGGGGGAAGGGGCCGGCTCCCGGCAAGCGGCAGAGCAACAGAGCACTAAATCAGGACTTTTAAAAGTCTATTCCAGGGGCGCCTGGGTGGCTCAGTGGGTTAAAGCCTCTGCCTTCGGCTCAGGTCATGATCCCAGAGTCCTGGGATCGAGCCCCACATTGGGCTCTCTGCTCTGCAGGGAGCCTGCTTCCTCCTCTCTCTCTGCCTGCCTCTCTCCTAGTTGTGATTTCTCTCTGTCAAATAAATAAAAAATATTTAAAAAAAAAAAAAAAGTCTATTCCACTGAGGGATATTGCTCCAGAGGCTAAACCGGGGTGAAGCCCACGCAGGGTCAGCGTGGCTCCAGGTCCCGCAGGGTCACAGAAGAATCGGGGTGTCGGAGTGTCCCAGAGCTTCCAGGTATTAGAACGGGGAAGCCGGCTACAGAGACAGAGCCGAGGAGTGAGCTCTCAGCTCGGGGTTACCTTGAACCGGTCGCAGGCCGGGTGAGATCGGAGCACGGCCCGAGGCCGGGGATAAGGGAGTGATTGGGCGCTGTTCTCTGGGGGCGCACTGAGGAGTAGGGCCCCGGGCTCTCGGCTCCTCCAGGCTGGAGACTGGGAGGCCGCCATTTTCAGTCCCATCCTCCGGAAATCTACGGAAAGCATTCGGGAACAAAAGCTCCCCAAAGCGAACCGAGCAGATTACTTAGCCCAGCCCCTGGTAAGGGTGGTGCAATTCCGCCTCAGGCAAAGACACTTGAGAATCACTATAACAGGACCCTCCCCCAGAAGATCAACAAGAAATCCAGCCAAGACCAAGTTCACCTACCAAGGAGAGTAGGTTCAATACCAAGTACAGCAGCGGAATTCCAAGGAGGAGAAAGCAAAGCACGGAACTCAAGGCTTTCTCTCCATGATTCTTTAGTCTTGCGGTTAATTTAATTTTTTGTCAATATTTTTTCTTCTTCTGCTAATTCTTTTTAACTTTTCTTTCTTAATGCTTTTAACTAGTTTCTCTAGCATATATATTTTTTTCTTTTTTATATTTCTATTTGTTTTTTTTAATTTTTTTTTCTGAACCTCTTTTTATCCCCTTTCTCCCTCCCACAATGTGGGGTCTCTTCTAATTTGGTTAAAGTGCATTTTCCTGGGGTCTTTGCCACCCTTTTAGTATCTTGTTTGCTCCTAATATACACTTATCTGGACAAAATGACAAGGCAGAAAAATTCACCACAAAAAAAAGAACAAGAGGCAATAACGAAGGCTAATCAATACAGACATTGGTAATATGTCAGATCTAGAGTTCAGAATGATGATTCTCAAGGTTCTAGCCGGGCTCGAAAAAGGCATGGAAGATATTAGAGAAACCCTCTCTGGAGATATAAAAGCCCTTTCTGGAGAAATTAAAGAACTATAATCTAACCAAGTTGAAATCAAAAAAGCGATTAACGAGGTGCAATAAAAATGGAGGCTCTCACTGCTAGGATCAATGAGGCAGAAGAAAGAGTTAGTGATATAGAAGACCAAATGACAGAGAATAAAGAAGCTGAGCAAAAGAGGGACAAACAGCTACTGGATCACGAGGGGAGACGTCAAGAGATAAGTGACACCATAAGACGAAACAACATTAGAATAATTGGGATTCCAGAAGAAAAAGAAAGAGAGAGGGGAGCAGAAGGTCTATTGGAGAGAATTATTGGAAAGAATTTCCCTAATATGGCAAAGGGGAAAAGCATCAAATCCAGGAGATGCAGAGAACCCCCCTCAAAATCAACAAGAATAGGTCCACACCCAGTCACCTAATAGTAAAATTTACAAGTCTTAGTGACAAAGAGAAAATCCTGAAAGCAGCCCGGGAAAAGAAGTCTGTAACATACAATGGTAAAAATATTAGATTGGCAGCAGACTTATCCACAGAGACCTGGCAGGCCAGGAAGATCTGTCATGATATATTCAGAGCACTAAACGAGAAAAATATGCAACCAAAAATACTATATCCAGCTAGGCTACCATTAAAAACAGAAGGAGAGATAAAAAGCTTTCAGGACAAACAAAAACTGAAAGAATTTGCAAACACCAAACCACCTCTACAGGAAATATTGAAAGGGGTCCTCTAAGCAAAGAGAGAGCCTAAAAGTAGTAGATCAGAAAGGAACAGAGACAATATACAGTAACAGCCACCTTACAGGCAATACGATACCACTAAATTCATATCTCTCAATAGTTACCCTGAATGTTAATGGGCTAAATGCCCCAATCAAAAGACACAGGGTATCACAATGGATAAAAAAACAAAACCCATCTATATGTTGCCTGCAAGAAACTCATTTTAGACCTGAAGACACCTCCAGATTTAAGGTGAGGGGGTGGAAAACAATGTATTATGCTAATGGACATCAAAAGAAAGCTGGGTGGCAATCATTATATCAGATCAATTAGATTTTAAGCCAAAGACTATAATAAGAGATGAGGAAGGACACTATATCCTACTCAAAGGGTCTGTCCAACAAGAAGATCTAACAATTTTAAATATCTATGCCCCTAACATGGGAGCAGCCAACTATATAAACCAATTAATAACCAAATCAAAGAAACACATCAATAATAATACAATAATAGTAGGGGACTTTAACACTCCCCACATTGAAATGGACAGATCATCCAAGCAAAAGATCAACAAGGAAATAAAGGCCTTAAATGACACACTGGACCAGATGGACATCACAGATATATTCAGAACATTTCATCCCAAAGCAACAGAATGCACATTCTTCTCTAGTGCACATGGAACATTCTCCAGAATAGATCACATTCTGGGTCCTAAATCAGGTCTGAACTGGTTTCAAAAGACTAGGATCATTCCCTGCATATTTTCAGACGACAATGCTCTGAAGCTAGAACTCAATCAAAAGAGGAAATTTGGAAAGAACTCAAATACATGGAGACTAAACAGCATCCTTCTAAATAATGAATGGGTCAACGAGGAAATTAAAGAAGAATTGAAAAAATTCATGGAAACAAGTGATAATGAAAACACAATGGTTCAAAATCTGTGGGACACAGCAAAGGTAGTCCTGAGAGGAAAATATATAGCGGTACAAGCCTTCTTCAAGAAACAAGAAAGGTCTCAAGTACACAACCTAACCCTACACCTAAAGGAGCTGGAGAAAGAACAAGAAAGAAACCCTAAACCCAGCAGGAGAAGAGAAATCATAAAGATCAGAGCAGAAATCAATGAAATAGAAACCAAAAAAACAATAGAAAAAAATCAATGAAACTAGGAGCTGGTTCTTTGAAAGAATCAATAAGATTGATAAACCCCTGGTCATACTCATCAAAAAGAAAAGAAAAGGACCAAAATAAATAAAACCATGAATGAAAGAGGAGAGATTACAACTAACACCTAAGAAATACAGACAATAATAAGAACATAGTATGAGCAACTCTACGCCAGCAAATTTGACAATCTGGAAGAAATGGATGCATTCCTAGAGACATAGAAACTACCACAACTGAACCAGGAAGAAACAGAAAACCTGAACAGGCCCATAACCAGTAAGGAGATTAAACAGTCATCAAAAATCTCCAAACAAACAAAAGCCCAGGGCAGACGGCTTCCCAGGGGAATTCTACCAAACATTTATAAGAAGAACTAATTCCTATTCTCCTGAAACTGTTCCAAAAAATAGAAATGGAAGGAAAACTTCCAAACTCATTTTATGAGGCCAGCATCACCTTGATCCCAAAACCAGACAACGATCCCAACAAAAAAGAGAACTACAGACCAATTTCCTTGATGAGCTAGATGCAAAAATTCCGCCAAAATACTAGCCAATAGGATTCAACAGTACATTAAAAGAATTATTCACCACGACCAAGTGGGATTTATTCCAGGGCTGCAGGGTTGGTTCAATATTCGCAAATCAATCAATGTGGTACAACACGTTAATAAAAGAAAGAACAAGAACCATATGAGACTCTCAATAAATGCTGAAAAAGCATTTGACAAAGTACAGCATGCCTTCCTGATCAAAACTCTTCAAAGCGTAGGGATAGAGGGCATATATCTCAATATTATCAAAGCCATCTATGAAAAACCCACTGCAAATATCATTCTCAATGGAGAAAAACTGAAAGCTTTTCCACTAAGGTCAGGAATACGGCAGGGATGTGCATTATCACCACTGCTATTCAATATAGTACTAGAAGTCCTAGCCTCAGAAATCAGACAACAAAAGGAAAGTAAAGGCATCCAAATTGGTAAAGAAGAAGTCAAACTATCACTCTTCACAGATGATATGATACTATATGTGGAAAACCCAAAAGACTCCACTCCAAAACTGCTAGAACTTGTACAGGAATTCAGTCAAGTGTCAGGATATAAAATCAATATACAGAAATCAGTTGCATTTCTCTACACCAAGAGAAATGTTGCATTTCTACAACAAGACAGAAGAAAGGGAAATTAAGGAGTCAATCCCATTTACAATTGCACCCAAAACTATAAGATATATAAGATACCTAGGACACCTAGGATACTATAAGATACCTAGGAATAAACCTAACCAAAGGGGCTTAGAATCTATACTCAGAAAACTATAAAGTACTCATGAAAGAAATTGAGGAAGACACAAAGAAATGGAAAAATGTTCCATGCTCCTGGATTGGAAGAACAAATATTGTGAAAAATGTCTATGCTACCTAAAGCAATCTACCCATTTAATGCAATTCTTATCAAAATACCATCCATTTTTTTCAAAGAAATGGAACAAATAATCCTAAAATTTATATGGAACCAGAAAAGACCTCGAACAGCCAAAGGAATACTGAAAAAGAAAGCCAAAGTTGGTGCAATCACAATTCTGGACTTCAAGCTCTATTACAAAGCTTGAAGACAGTATGGTACTGGCACAAAAACAGACACATAGATCCGTGGAACAGAATAGAGAGCCCAGAAATAGACCCTCAATTCTATGGTCAACTAATCTTCGACAAAGCAGGAAAGAATGTCCAATGGATAAAAGACAGCCTCTTCAATAAATGGTGCTGGGAAAATTGGACAGCCACATGCAGAAAAATGAAATTGGACCACTTCCTTACACCACACATGAAAATAGACTCAAAATGGTTGAAGGACCTCAATGTGAGAAAGGAATCCATCAAAATCCTTGAGGAGAACGCAGGCAGCAACGTCTTCGACCTCAGCCCCTGCAACGTCTTCCTAGGAACATCACCAAAGGCAAGGGAAGCAAGGGCAAAAGTGAATTATTGGGATTTCATCAAGATCAAAAGCTTTTGCACAGCAAAGGAAACAGTTAACAAAACCAAAAGACAACTGACAGAATGGAAGAAGGTATTTGCAAACGACATATCAGATAAAGGGCTAGTGTCCAAAATCTATAAGGAACTTAGCCAACTCAACACCCAAAGAACAAATAATCCAATCAAGAAATGGGCAGAGGACATGAATAGACATTTCTGCAAAGACGACATCCAGATGGCCAACAGACACATGAAAAAGTGCTCCACGTCACTCAGCATCAGGGAAATACAAATCAAAACCACAATGAGATATCACTTCACACCAGTCAGAATGGCAAAAATTAACAAGTCAGGAAATGACAGATGCTGGTGAGGATGCAGAGAAAGCGGAACCCTCCTCCACTGTTGGTGGGAATGCAAGCTGGTGCCACCACTCTGCAAAACAGCATGGAGGTTCCTCAAAATGTTGAAAATAGAACTACCCTATGACCCAGCAATTGCACTACTGGGTATTTACCCTAAAGATACAAACGTAGTGATCCGAAGGGGCACGTGCACCCGAATGTTTATAGCAGCAATGTCTACAATAGCCAAACTATGGAAAGAACCTAGATGTCCATCAACAGATGACTGGATAAAGAAGAGGTGGTATATATACACAATGGAATACTATGCAGCCATCAAAAGAAATGAAATCTTGCTTTTGCGAAAACGAGGATGGAACTAGAGGGTATCATGCTTAGTGAAATAAGTCAATTGGAGAAAGACAACTATCATATGATCTCCCTGATATGAGGACGTGGAGAGGCAACATGGGGGGTTAGGGGGTAGGAGAAGAATCAATGAAACAAGATGGGATTGGGAGGGAGACAAACCCTAAGTGACTCTTAATCTCACAAAACAAACTGAGGGTTGCTGGGGGGAGATAGGTTTTGGAGAGGGGGAGTGGGGTTATGGACACTGGGGAGGGTATGTGCTATGGTGAGTGCTGTGAAGTGTGTAAACCTGGCGATTCACAGACCTGTACCCCTGGGGATAAAAGTACATTATATGTTTATAATAAATAAATAAATAAATAATTTTTAAAAAACTATGAAATGGGTGTATTAATATTTTTCTGTTTTTTAATATTTTCCAATGTAACATTAATTTTGTATGTAGAACCTGTGAAAAGCTACTGAGCCATCTCTTTGTAATTTCCTCCACTGCTTCTATGCTCAATCTCCTTTCATCTGATGATCAGGTAAGTATTTCCTTTCATTTTTTAACTATTTCTTCTGAAATAATGTGATCTGTACTGAAAATCACATAACCACCAGTGTGCCTGGGCACAGATCAATTAGAAAAAGGTTCCAGAGAGCCCTGTTCCTGCCAAATATTCACCTATCCTTCCATAGTTAGTTAGGAAAAGAGCCTCCAGCGCTGGCTGGAGGCAGAATCCCCCCTTACAGGGCTCAAGGAAGAGTCTATAAAACCAGGTGCATAAAAGAATTAGATATTTTAACTGAATGATAGTACTGGTGCTCTTCAGCAGACTATCAACATCATATGAGAGGTGAAGTTCTAACTGCATTTGTACTTTCCATGAAGCAAAAGATTCTTCACTTCAAATAATCTGATCAAATAATCCATTTCTTTTCATTTTAATCAGTGAAGTAAAAAACTCAGTTTATCCTATTATTAGTTCTTAAGGATTTTGTTGTTGCTATTGCTATTTTATGTGTGTGTGTGTGTTTTCTGTTTTTGTTTGTTTGTTTGTTCTCCCCATGCCCAGGTATATTGCTATATTTGGGGAATATTAGCTAATATTATAGAAAAATCCTTTTAGAGCAAGCTGATAAACTGTTTTCCTACAATTGTAGGCTCTTTTCATTCCTGGGGCGGGGGGAGGAAGGAAGAAAAATGATAAGACAACCTGAAACCTATGAATTTCTTCTGTCCTAAGGATTAGTCCAATTATGATTAAACCACTTAGGGAGGGAAGTTTAGCAATAAGTCAAGCAAAGTAGGATTTTATTAATCTCTACCACTTAAATGGGACATGATGTTGAGAAAGTTATGTGATTTCATAAGCTTTAATATTTGCATCTGGAAAGTAAGGATAATAACAGTTTTTAAGTATTGTTATAAATTTGTTACTAGATCATTTGGTTTTTATCCCAGATGCACCAAAGATTGGAGACCCAAGAGTAGAATGGGGAGATAGAGTTTACTGAGTAGGTAACTATAGTACTCTTTCAAGAGTGAAAGTGGGCCATTGCTGAGTAAGAGTGGCAAAAGCACAGAGAAGCTCTAGCTACACTGTTTTAAGACTGTTTGTGTACAGGTAAGTTTGGCTTTGACTGACATTTTTGGTTGACAGCTGGTGGTTATCTACATTTTTAGCTTCTGCGCATGTGCCTACCCACGATGCATTGTTATAATCGTATTTATTTATGTATTATATACTTATGAGTTTCTAATGAGCTTTTGCCATGACCTTAAGGGCTAGCTGCACCTTTTGTGCACATGCTCAGCACTTGGAAGTCCCATTGCGGCTTTTGAGCCACTTCTGTGGTAGGCCTTTCCTATTCTGTCAGCTGTTAGAGTTGGCTCTGAAGTAGTGGCTTTTAACCTGGGAAGTGATTCCCAGGGTGTGGCCAGCATATGCTTTATCCTCTCTACTCACATCTAACTAACTGCCAACAAATATATGGGTATGGATGTGGGTGTTTCATTTATTTATTGCCAGTTGTGCTCTATTCTACCCATGAGTATAGACACTATATATACTGTAAAATATACGCATGTCTATCCACACATATTCCATATTCTATGTATATTGTATATATAATATATATAACATATATATGCTCTAGGTATTATATAACTTATAATTTGGACTTAGTTAAGTCAAGATAATTATTATTTTTATTAAAAACCTCACAGAGTGACTGGGTGATTCAGTCAGTTAAGTGGCCAGACTGGATTTTTGGCTCATGTCACGATCTCAGAGTCGTGAGACTGAGCCCCATGTTGGGCTCCACTCAGCAAGGAGTTGGCTTGAGTTTCCTCCCTCTCTCTCTGGTCTCCACTAGCTCACACATGCTCACACACACACTCATGCCCTCTCTAAAAACAATCAATCAATCTTAAAAGATAAAACAAAACCTCACTCCCTTAATTAGGATTAGACTTTAGACAAGTCACTTGAATTTTAACATGGGCCAAAAGATGGCCTGTTGAAGGCAGGATCAACATTTTCATAAGAAGTTTCCTATTGTACCTAGGTACACCCTAATTCGCACAATGCTCTCCCAGCAATGTCTCAAATAACATGACAGCTGAGGAAAGAAAAAGATATCACTGTAATGAAAGAACCTATCATTAAATCAGCATTTAATTTCCTCCATGGATTTCCCTTTCAATCCTCAAAACAAGACTTCATTGGAAGAGATTATAGCTTCCCTGAATAACCTAATTAAACAGGGGAGCGATGTCTGTCAAAAGTTTTACAAAACTCAATGACTTTAGGATAATGGTTGTTTCAAAGTTGCAGAGCATTTTCCATAATTCCTTTGGGAAAGAAAGCTTGGTAACAGTGTGATTCAATTTCCTACAAACCAGCATACAAGCATGGATCATTTCATCGAGAATATCTTTTAGACATTTTAAGCACTAGAGTCCAGAACACCTGATTTAGTAGTTCATGACATCAGCTGTAGCACACACAAATACCTCTCTTTACAATATCGCTGCATTAAAGATCCAGATTTGTATAATTTGGTAATAAGCAACTGTGAAACTATACTACAATGATTAGATATATTGTTACCTATGTCCTTACTCTCATTGAGACAATTCTCTTCATTAGGTCTTGTTTTTACTTTCTTCAAAATTTGTATTATAACATCACCTTTATACCATGATACTGAGTTTTGAATATCTAACTACATATATCCTCTAAAGGAGATTCCACTATACTGAGCCCCATATGAACCCAACTTTATATTTGAGCATTATATTTGAGCATCACTGGGTATACTGAAAGACATCACATTTGCAGACCTGAGTCAAAGCAAAATGAGAACAAATGAATACTAGAGTATATGCTCAGAAAAGATTGAGAATGATTAGTTTTCAATACTTACCGAGTTTTGAGAATGATTAGTTTTCAACACCTGTACAAAATCATTATTTTTTTCAATTGTTTTATGTTGGCTCAAATATTCAAGCTATATATTTTACAGATTCAATTTTTTCTAGTTTAACTAGTTGTCTTTGTCTTAAGTAATTATATAAACAAATTATTCTCTTTTAAATTCTTTGTTTCTCCTCCAGGATAGTTTTTGAAAGTTGTTTTGCTTTCATTTCTCTATGTCATAAAATTTTAATTTCCTTTCTCAGTTCCCTGTTGATGAATTGCTAAATATTCCCCCAAATTTATATAAGTAAATACTAGTGCTCATCAAATACCAACTCCTTATTAATTTTTTTTTAATTTTTTAAATTTTTTTAAGATTTTATTTACTTGGCAGACAGAGATCACAAGTAGGCAGAGAAGCAGGCTGAGCAGAGAGCCCGATGTAGCGCTCAGTCCCAGGACCCTGGGATCATGACCCGAGCCAAAGGCAGAGGCTTTAACCCACTGAGCCACCCGGGTGCCCCTCTCCTTATTAATTTTTATCTAAAAGACAGTGATGTGCTATGGACCCAATACACCCCAAAATCAAACCTATATTGTATTCCCACTTGTTAGTAGATATCCTTGGTCCACAAATTCCGTCCATATTTGTAATCTAATTGCAACAGTATATGATCCTGACACATCTTTCTCTCAAAACTGTCCAGACGTCTTGATTTCTATTTCTTCCTTATGATCACATAGTTCTATGACTAGTATATTTTCTAGATAAAACTGAATTATTTAGGGTTTTTATCAATTTAGGATATTTCTTAGTTTTCATAGAAAGATCATTTTGAAACTTGAGTGATTAACCTTATTGTCATTTAAAATCTAATTAAAGTATTACCGGGGAGACAATTTAATCCCTTGTATAAGCAGTATTATAATTTTGTATAAGGAGAGGAAGTGAGAGAATATAAAAACATGTTGATAATTGTTGAAGTTAATGATTAATAATGGGTACAGTAAGGTCCTTTATACTCTTTTCTCTACTTTTATATGTATGAATTCTGTCATCATTAAAAAAGAACAAAGCGAGTTATCCAAATGGATATGGAGTTTATTAAAAAAAATAAAACTGAGTGAATAGGAAAAATCTCAAGAGCAATGAAACTACTGGATTTAACTGTAAATGTAAACTCTAAATGAAATACAGGATTCTAGGGGCACCTGGGTGGCTCAGTGGATTAAAGCCTCTGCTTTCGGCTCAGGTCATGATCTCAGGGTCCTGGGATCGAGCCCCGCATCGGGCTCTCTGCTCAGCAGGAAGCCTGCTTCCTCCTCTCTCTCCGTCTGCCTCTCTGTCTACTTGTGATCTCTCTCTGTCAAATAAATAAATAAAATCTTTAAAAAAAAGAAAAAAGAAATACAGGATTCTACATACTAAATCCATAGGTTGTACTTTAAGTATCTAAAGTATGCCTGTCAAAGATGGTTTCAAACATCATAAAGACTGTTAAAACTCAAAATACTGCAAAAATTAACACATTTAAATTACACAATCCATTTATTACATCATTTGGCAAATACGTAAGCCATTAAATATTATCACATCTGCATGTGTTCTGGGAAAGGGAACCGATACAAGTAAGGAGTAGATATAGAATTAATATAAGAATGATAGTGCCACAACTAAGAAAAGAAAAGTAGGAAGTTAAGACGTAAGGATTTTGAAGTTAGTAAATATATGACATATTGAGCATGAAGATAATCTTAGCTCAGGGCCTCAGTATAATTCACTATTAATTAGAACTCAAGGTAAATATGAACTCTTTAAAATGCTCTTTACCAATAAGCTTTAACCAATAGCAATTATATATTATTTGTAATTTTTTTTTAACATTTTACCTGGTTTGGTTAAGTAGTTTTCTTCTCTAACCTACCCCACATGGAAAAGGGCTTTATTGAAGTAAAGAATGAGTAGACTTTTCTTTCAAAGACCTCCTCAATCTATAACGCCAAGACAATTATAATATACCATTATATTTTTCAACCAAGCATTAGACCAGCGGGCTTCTTACTAAATGAACAAACTATTTTAGAAGTAACATTATTTGAGCAGTTTTTATTTAAGTATGCTAAATGATTTGGTATTTGGCTTTCTTTTTTTATTTTTTTTCAGCGTGACAGTATTCATTGTTTTTGCACAACACCCAGTGCTCCATGCAATACGTGCCCTCCCTATTACCCACCACCTGGTTCCCCCAACCTCCCACCCCCGCCCCTTCAAAACCCTCAGGTTGTTTTTCAGAGTCCATAGTCTCTTATGGTTCGCCTCCCCTTGCAATTTCCCTCAACTTGCTTCTCCTCTCCATCTCCCAATGTCCTCCATGTCATTTGTTATGCATTATATGGCTTTCTTTTTTTAAATTGACTTAAATTGTGTGGTTCTCTTCTGGTTAAATACTTTAATCTCTAGACACATATGTAACAAAAATCTCCTGGCGGGGGGGGGGGGAGCTGATTTGTCTCAGAAGCTTATTGCTCATTTCTCTTAAAGGAACCTCAGGGCTTCAGAAAACCATATGGATTTTTAATAGCCACAAGAGAAATATTCAAAGGTTATAAAGGAGTCTGGGGATGATCTTCTCGGGGTGGGGGGGGTCTCAACAAAGAATACTGATTCTCATGTTTCAGTGATATACTTTTGCCTCAAGGCAGAAGGCTGAACCACATGACAGTGCAAGGTTCATCTCAGCCCTATGGTTATAAAAATATAGGAAACAGCCTTGATCGAATGGCCCTGATCAAATAATTTTTCTCCCCCGGCCCAATATCTCTCAAAAGTACTAAATCTGTATTTGATATATAATGTTCTTTGGTTCACACATTTGTTCTTTGTGTGGTATAACTTCTGGATTTCAATGATTTTAAAACATAAGGAGGTAAGTGTCTTGACTCAACTACTGAAAGATCTTTTAAATAAAAAGCATATATGTGATTCTATAGTTCCAAACTGCATTCAGTTTTAAAACACATTATTCCAAAAGCTTATGAACTTAAAAGTAACACTACGATGATATTCTTGATTTGAATGGAGAGAAAAATTTGTAATTCTTATGAATTCAGTATTAATCTCAAAAGTTCATTCAACCAATATTTCATTCTTTCAAGCCAGTCAATAACTATTTTATCTCATTTCCTTTCTTTTCTACTTTTTTGAGGGAAGAAAATTAGTTTTTCCCATTGAACTATCTTCACAAATAGGCAAAAATAAGGTACTTAATTCTGGATTCACTTCGAGCCTCTCCTTCAATCCATTCAAACTTTCACCCCCAAATTCCTACAAGTCATCTGGTATACATCTTTCATTTTCAATGAGAAGAAAGAGTACTTTTTTTGTGACATATTTTCTGAAAAGCTAAAATGCAATGAAACTTAAATCTAAAAAGGCAATAACAACAGGAAGAGTTTCGAGTGTTTTCCACTAAAAGAAATGAAAATGGTGAAGTGAATAGTTGATCTGCTCAACTGGGAAGTAGAAATCAAGACAGATTTTTACAAAGGATCCTTCTGCTCTTTATTTCATTGCTACTGAAACTTGGCTATGTAGGTTATATAAAGTATTTGCCACTTCACACAGCAGTCTTAACTAATTGGCTTGTTGCCTAATATAGGGTTAGGCAACAACATATTTAGTGAAAATAGCTCAAAACTTATAGCTGATTGACCAAATTTACATAATCTCCCATTTTCTAGTCAGTACCTTTAACCAACTCCATTTATTACATTTAGAACTTATTCATAAACACATATCATGTGTCACATCCTATGCTACCCTCAACAAGACCCAGTCGAAGCCCTTAAGGAACCTACAAGATGGACCAGTTAACTATACTATCTATCTGTAATGGTATGGCTAAAATAATAACACCTACTTGAATCAAGGGTGGATCAGAGAGCACTTCAATTATGTGATGTTCATTTTCTTTCACTGAAAATAGAAATAATCACAGCTCCCCTGGAAGAATTCCCAGAATTATTATGGGAGTAAGAATGAGAAAGTAAATGTATGTAAAGTCCATTGTTAACTAAAAAGCTCTGCCCAAGTAGTAGGAAATATTAATGACTCTTTTAAGAGTACGGACTATCTAACTTTTAAGATAAAAAGGTAAATTTGATTCACCTATCATGAACTTTCACCTCCGTTTCCATATTGTAAAGGCTAAATGGAAGGAGAGTCAAACTTATGAATTGTAATTCTTCTGACCAAAAATATGGGATTAAGAAGCAAAGAAAGACTTAAAGAATGCTGCAAAAAATATATTTCATAAAAGAGCCTAATGTTTCAGGAAGAGGAAATGCATTAAAAGTGATAGAAATTCCTGAAGAATTTCTTTTTTCTAGATCTGACTGTCCTCAAATAAATACATAAAATGCCACTTCTACTAGCCTTAGGCAAGACTGGTTGAATTTTCTTAGGTGACAGTACTGAGTTGCTGGATTGAATGTCCCAACCCCAAAATGACCTTTGTTTTGATTGGATGGTGAGAACGGCCTCCAGGTAAAGAGAGGAAGCAGAAATCAAATTAGTATCCCTCATTTTAAATCTACTGTGGACTCTGGTTGAGCTGTCACAGGAGTTTTAGGGAGGGAGGGCAAGGCGGCAAAACACATTTAGTGGAGGGGCCAATAAATGTTAACTTCTTTTCCACTGACGTATTACAGGATGAAACTTTAAAGCAAAATAAAATAAAAATAACTTAGGTAGAAAAATAATGTGTACTTTCCAGGGCACCCCATAAGCACTTAAAATGATAAAACATAGCTGAATGTTCACAACATCCAACTACTTTCGAAGTACAGCTTAATTCACTAGTAGAGAGATCATTTTCAAAAATTTGTAAATCTCCAGTAGAAATGATCAACACTCAGGTGAGTTCCATGGATGCTGGCAGTAAGGATTTTAGCATTCTGGATCATTTAGGCACTTATATCAGTACATAAAACTTTCAGGTCACCTAGCTGTCATCAGTAATTAATCAAAGATCAAAGGTGTATGAGTGTTTAAATCCAAAGGAAGAGCTAACCTGCTCCTATTATATCTGGGGGTGGGGGGGAAGCAATTCTCCAAAATCCAACTGGGCCAGATTGGAATATAGAGACAGTTACCATATTCACCTGATTGGGAGGAAGGGCAGGGGCCAGCCTAATTTTCTGAACTCTAAGTGACTGTGGATGGGTACAAATTACTCCTCTCCAGTAACCAAATTTTACTACTGTGCATTAAAATAGGTGATAATCTTCCCTCATATAAAATTTGGAACTCTGTAGAACATAAAATAAAGAAAAATTGATAAATTGATATAATAGAGTTGCTTGTGACCTTCTCCATGCCCCACTTGAATAATTACATTCTTTTTGGAAAATCAAAATAATAAGCAATTCAAAGCATACTCAGACATTTTCAGAATAACTGGACCAGAAAACAGTGTCACAATCATTTGTTAGAAGTTAGATAGTGTTCATGCAAGAGTTTCCTGAGCTCAGCATTTGTTTCACAACAATACACATTTCCCAGCATGAAGAAAAAACAAAACAAAACAGAAGTCATGTAAAACTGATAATCCAATCTAGAAAATGCCTTCAAGTAACATCAAGTCTGACTTTCACAATTGGTATTTTTTCAATTTACTTTACATGTCCTAGGTGCTCATCATTTGTTGAGTTCCAATAAAAAAGTCGACAGTTAACTTTAATAGGGAGAGGTATTTGATTAGGAGTTCTCTTTCTTCAAATTTGAAATTCCATGTCTGAATTGAACTTTTTACAATGTATCATTACACTATCTGGAAGACTTGGGTACAAAGAAATTAAATACATCTAAATATATGGAGTAAAGAGAAAAATAATAGGAATGAGAGATGAAAAACTTAGTTTTTATTCCTTTAGTGGTTTCCATAAATCTTACATTTACTGAAACTAGGACTGATTTAGGAAATACACTTTTAAACTTTTTGTTGAAGTAAAAAATATGTGTAATCAAATGTACATACATACAAATCCTGATGACTTTATCTGCAAATCAAACTTATTAGTTGTAACCTGCACACAAATTAAGAACCTATCTCAGACTCTTTGTTGTTACAAAGATTCTGATCAATGTCTTTTGGTGAAAATTTGGGCACACCTACTGTTAGAAATATACCTAGAAATTCAATCTCTGTGTAATAGGACAGATGTATGTTTAAATTTACAAGAAACTTCTCAGAAGTTCTGACTGATTTTACCAAGTTGCACTTCCACTGTATCAAAACCTCACTAATGCCAAATGCTACTTTTTAAAATTTTCCTTTTCTGCTATGGGTGCAGTGATACCATAGCACATTTTCAATGTGCACCTCCAAGATAAATAATGAAGCTGAGTAGCTTTATGTAAGTTAATTACCCATTTTGATTTTTCTTTTGTGAATTGTATGATCAAGACTTTTGTCCAGTTTCTATTCAACTGTCTTTTTCTTAATGATTGGTAGATCTTTTCATAAACTGAATTTACATTATTTTGCCTTTTTTTAAAAGATTTTATTTATTTATTTGACAGAGCAAGAGATAGAGCACAAGTAGACAGAGCAGCAGGCAGAAGGAGAAGGAGACACAGGCTCTCCACTGAGCAGGGAGCCCAATGCAGGGTTTGACCCAAGCCAGAGGCAGACGCTTAACGACTGAGCCACCCAGTCTTTTGCCTTTTCATTCTCATGATGGAGTGCCTTAAAGAACAGAAGTTTTTCATTTTTTTAATTATTATACTCCAATTTATATACTTTTTCTAACAAGAGTTTTGTGACCGATTTAAGAAATGATTGCCATGAGGGAGCCCCTCTCCCACTCCCCCTGCTTGTGTTCCCTGTCTCTCAAATAAATAAATAAATTTTTTAAGAAGTGGTTAAAGAAATAATTGCCACCCAAAATTTGCCTACTCAAAGACTAAGAAGCTGATTTCTTCTAAATGTCTTATTGTCCTAATTTTCATATTTATGTCTGAAATTTCATTGAGATAATTTTTATTTTTATTTTTTTAAAGATTTTATTTATTTATTTGACAGAGAGAGAGATCACAAGTAGGCAGAGAGGCAGAGCAGAGAGAGAGGGGGAAGCAGGCACCCTGCTGAGCAGAGAGTCTGATGTGGGGCTCGATCCTAGGACCCTGAGATCATGACCTGAGCCAAAGGCAGAGGCTTAACCCACTGAACCACTCAGGTGCCCCTGAGATAATTTTTAAAAAAGAAAAAATTCCCCTTCTACTTAGTGCCTCAAGTTTTTAAAGTGAATCTCCATTTAGGATGAAGGACCTCAATGTGAGTAAGGAATCCATCAAAATCCTTGAGGAGAACGCAGGCAGCAACCTCTTCGACCTCAGCCCCTGCAACGTCCTCCTAGGAACATCACCAAAGGCAAGGGAAGCAAGGGCAAAAGTGAATTATTGGGATTTCATCAAGATCAAAAGCTTTTGCACAGCAAAGGAAACAGTTAACAAAACCAAAAGACAACTGACAGAATGGGAGAAGATATTTGCAAACGACATATCAGATAAAGGGCTAGTGTCCAAAATCTATAAGGAACTTAGCAAACTCAACACCCAAAGAACAAACAATCCAATCAAGAAATGGGCAGAGGACATGAACAGACATTTCTGCAAAGACGACATCCAGATGGCCAACAGACACATGAAAAAGTGCTCCATGTCACTCGGCATCAGGGAAATACAAATCAAAACCACAATGAGATATCACTTCACACCAGTCAGAATGGCGAAAATTAACAAGTCAGGAAATGACAGATGCTGGTGAGGATGCAGAGAAAGCGGAACCCTCCTCCACTGTTGGTGGGAATGCAAGCTGGTGCCACCACTCTGCAAAACAGCATGGAGGTTCCTCAAAATGTTGAAAATAGAACTACCCTATGACCCAGCAATTGCACTACTGGGTATTTACCCTAAAGATACAAACGTAGTGATCCGAAGGGGCACGTGCACCCGAATGTTTATAGCAGCAATGTCTACAATAGCCAAACTATGGAAAGAACCTAGATGTCCATCAACAGATGACTGGATAAAGAAGAGGTGGTATATATACACAATGGAATACTATGCAGCCATCAAAAGAAATGAAATCTTGCCATTTGCGACGACATGGATGGAACTAGAGGATGTCACGCTTAGTGAAATAAGTCAATTGGAGAAAGACAATTATCATATGATCTCCCTGATATGAGGACGTGGAGAGGCAACATGGGGGGTTAGGGGGACAGGAGAAGAATCAATGAAACAAGATGGGATTGGGAGGGAGACAAACCGTAAGTGACTCTTAATCTCACAAAACAAACTGAGGGTTGCTGGGGGGAGGTGGATTTTGGAGAGGGGGAGTGGGGTTATGGACACTGGGGAGGGTATGTGCTATGGTGAGTGCTGTGAAGTGTGTAAACCTGGTGATTCACAGACCTGTACCCCTGGGGATAAAAATACATTATATGTTTATAAAATAATAAAAAATAAATAAAAAATTAAAAAAATAAATTTTAAAAAAAGTGAATCTCCATTTAATTTTTTTTTTTTTGTAAAATAGACCTCTTCCTTTGGCATGGGTGTGCTTTTAATAGTTGTTCAATTTTCATGAGTCTAGGATAAAAAAAAAATAAGGTGCTCTACACCTCAGGTATATTTTAGGAAAAATCAATGAAACAGTCAACTCACTAATAGTTACTATTAAAATGCACATAACATGGAAAAAATACAACACTGCCATAATCTCTTGAAGTTTCCTATTGAGTTTAAAATTATTTAAGGCTATTTATTTCAACTAAGTTCATACCTTTAACATGTAGAAATATTTATAATATGTTTTTAAAAGTTAACATTTGCAATTCTTTAAATCAGCAGATATTTTTCTATTACAAAGTAAAGGCATGTTGATCATACTTTCAACACCTTAGAAAAGTTTATTAAATCTTAAATAACTTAATATTTATTGTCAATTCAAAGATCGGGACACTTAGAGATTGAAAACAAAGGATGAAGTAAATTTTAGTGAAAACAGCAACTGCTCTTCCTCTGAACTATTTTCTGCATTAATTACATACATACATAAGCACACACACAGATATTTACTGAGAACATTATTTGTGTTTTTAAAGTGATCGCTATGCCCAATGTGGGGCTCCAACTTACAACCCTAAGATCAAAGTCACATGCCGTACTAACTGAGCCAGTCAGATGCTCCTATTGGTTTTATTTATGTGTGTGTATATGAGACAATAAATGTTCTAAATTTTTTTTTAATTCACCAAATCATACTTTTGCTACTACTATCCCTAGGAAGAGAAACATGAGATAAAGCAATCATAACAGAACTTACTCAAGCTTGCTTATTAGTGAACTTCCAATAAAGGAGAAATTAAGAACTAACTTGTGAAATACCATTCTCCCTTAGTGTCATCAGCTTTAATTTATTTCCTTTCTTTTTTCAAGAAAATATCAAGTAGTTCTAATTATATGATAAAATAAAAATTCTAAACTGAATTCTACTGACCACTAGACATTGTGCTATTTCTCTACACATAAGGGGTCTTGTTATTCCATTTCCCTATAGAGCAACAGAGAGAAATATAGACAGGATAAGAGTGACAGTGAGAGAGATAGACTATCTCTTTTGAGAAAGATGAGTACACAAAATAAGGAATTCTTATTTTGATTAAGAATTAAATACATAGTACAAGAGCAAGAAATAAAAGTATTACTCTCGTCTCAGAATTAAGTACATTTTTCATATCTTCCTCCAACTATAAAATCCCTTGTCAATTTTGAATTCTACATGACAAAGAATTCAGATTGTTTTACAATATTATATCTTTTTTCTCTGATATCCTATAAGGAATAAAATAGCATGTTATTTTAAAAAACTTCTCTAAACAATTAATATTACATTATCTTTTTCATATTCCTGTATTTTCAGGAGTCTAAAAATAACAAAGAAACATTTAATGGGATCATAGAAGACAGAATGGTAATTAATTATAATCAAATTCTGTATTTTCATGATCAGAATTAATCTTAAAACTTGCCCAAGATAGTGCAGGGCCACCTAATGCCAGACTCATCTACTAATCAGATCAATTTGTGGTCCTAGCACCCTCTGCAAGACTTAACACTAGGCACCAGTCTGTTATGGCTGAGTTGCTCCCCATCATTAATAGCACCATTCCTGACATTAAAAACATATTGAGCATGTATTTACATTAATGACTTTATTGGCAACACTGATGAACATGAATGGATGTTCTCAAAGTACCCGCGCAACTCTACCCAGGACTGGAGCCAGCTTTTGTGAGATCAATTTGTGAAACAATGTGTGAAGCCAAATGCAACAAATTGCTACAAATTTAGTGGCTTTAAACAACACAAATTCATTATTTAACAGTTCTGGAGACCAGAAGTCCAGAATTAATCTCATGATAAAGGGAGCCATGAACCCTCTAAAGTCTCTAAGGAAAAAAATCTATTTCCTTTCCTTTTCCAGCTTCTTGAACTGTATTCTTATATTCCTTGACTTGTGGCCCTTTCCTTCTTCCTCAAAGCCAAATAGCATTGCAACTTGTTTGAATCGTCACATTGCCTTCTGTCTCAGTGTCGTTCTTACTCTGTCTCTCTCCTTGAGGACATTCTTTATTGCACTGGGTCACACTGGATAATCTAGGCTAGCGTCCCCATCTGAAGATTCATAACTATTTACATCTACAAAGTCTCTTTTGCTATTTAAAGTACATTCACAGGTTCCAGGTATTTGGACCCAGACATCTTTGAGGGTCAATATTCAGCAAACCATCATAAACGAAAATCATCACAAAATACTGATAAATACCATATATATATATGTATATATGAGTATGTGTATGTGTATACTCCCTTTCACACTACTATAATATAGTCCCTTTCACACTACCATAATATATTCCTCTGATTTTTTTTTTTTTAGCAGCATGCCTTTTGATTGAATCTTCATATGATGACATTTTACAGTTTTTTTTTTTCTATTTAAAGAAGAGAAAGATGACTGGTTCTTTCTTCTAGCAGTTAGTTATTATTCTTTATCAATAGTTGGAATGCTTAAAACATGTGATACCATCCATGTCTATATGTACAGTTTCAGATTTTATGAATTTTTGATGTTCTATCAAAAATCATGTGGACCATATTCTTACATACTCTGCAAGAAGGAACTTCTCTTTTGACTGGATGTTGATAAATTTAGTGTAAGCCAAATTTTATACAATTGATGCTGGGAAGTTTTTTTGCACAGACCAGTTTCCAGCTTCATTCAGTTCTCCTCCCACTCTTCCCATGCCAGGTACCACAGGGCATATCCATATCACAATACCACTAGCCCTTTGTGACTTAGTGCAATTCTGTGCAGTCAACACTGTAAGCTGCAGAAGTATTTCTAGAACCCATCCCTACATTGGGCAGCTAACAATAACTTAGCCATATATAAAAGAAATGTGAACCACGTAATTATACCCTTTTAAATTAAAACTTAATACATTCCAAAATTAACTTTCCCTTAGCTGGACTTAAAAAAAAAAAAAAAAAAAGGCAATCTCTTGGTGCCATTAGTGAACCATGACACAAGGGAAGTCAGAGTGGAAAGAAACAGTGGTTTTAAATAACTATGGGTAAAATATCTTACTTCAAAAAAATTTGTAAAAACATATGGCCCTGTGAACTGCCAGGGCTCCTCCCAGGGCCTTAGAAGGGGCCACGAAATGAAAATCATGAAGCTCAAGCTACTTGGCTTTATAGAAATTCTGCTGCCTTTACCTGTAAGAACTTCTTTCAGCATACTACTAACAAATCATTTGATAATAAATACAGCTTAAGTGACCCCCCCAAAAAAACAAAAACAAAAAAACACTCTTACATGATTTGAAGTCCTCATCATTTTCTACCTGTGTGAATGTCTGCAATCTTATTCATCATTAGCACATGGGTGAACTTCACTAATCTCAACTGCTGTCTACCTTTTGGTTATTTTATGATCCTTTCAAGTGCTATTTTAGCTAGCTTCATTAATTCGAAATAACTGGAAGAAAGTTTTTCTTGAATTAGTGCATCATATGAACTACAGAGTCTCTTCTAAAGAAGTATACGTTTAGTGACTTTCAATAGCTGCAGTAGCAGAAAACAGCTTAACAAATACACTTGCACAGAGCTCTTATTTGTGCATATTATAAAACCAAAGAGATGGGGGAATATTTTAAAAGAGCATATTCTTGTTCTGTATAAGTTTTAGACGAGTAAATTAAATAACAGATTGTCCTTTTTTGTTGTTGATTAGGTATTTCCCCTGCAATATTTCATATTACTAATTAGCACTGACTAATCTGGATGAAAAATCCACGAACTTGACGAAAATCAAGCCTCCCTCCTTTCCAAAGGCCCCAGGTTTTGGCCCACACTTGAGCTAAAGCAATCACTGGAACACAGAACAACCTCAAGAGACCCTTTAAAGATTTGCAGTCCTCAAAGAAAAATACTGCCTGTTCAGTAACTCAGTCACATCATCTGCCTACCGAACTCCAACCACGACCAGTTCTTCCTAGCTTTATTTACTCCTTCAATCTCATAGTTGAAGCATCCTTCCTGTTACAATAATTTTTTTAAATAAAGTCTCTTCTGGCTTGCCTGTATTTGTTTTTTACTTGACGGAATATTAAATTATCCATTAACATTTTTTTTTCAGTGTTCCAAGATTCATTGTTTATGCAACTTCTTAAAATCCAAATTATCTTCAGTCCATATGACTGCAAGTTAAATACTGGTCATTAAATTCACCTGTTTAACTATTTTTAAATATACATCTAATTGGCTTGTAGGATATTCACAATATTGTATAACTGCCAACATTATCTAATTCCAGAATATTTTTGTTATCCCCTAAACAGACTCAATATCTGTTAATCAGTCACCCCACATTCCCTTCTCCTTCCAGCCCCTAAAACCATTCATCACTTTTCTGTCTATGTGTATTTGACTGTTCTGGGCACTCTATATAAATGGAATCATATATTAGCCTTCTGTGTCTTACTTTTTACTCAGCATGTTTTCAAGGTTCATCCATGTTGTGGCATATATCAGTTATTTCAGTCCTTTCTATGGCAGAATAATATTCCATTTTATGATATACCATCTATTGTTTATCTGTTAGCTGATGGACATTTAGGTTGTTACTACCCTTTAGCTATTGTGAATAGTGCTGACAAAAACATTAGTGTACAAGTTTTTGTTTAGACACTAATTTCTGATTCTCTTGGGTTTAAGGATGGCAGTGAAACTGCTGAGTCGCAAGGTAATTCTATGTTTAACTTTTGAGTAACAGATAAACTGGTTTCCATAAACACTGAGCCATTCTTTGTTACTATGACTAATATATGAGGATTCAAATTTCTCCACACCTTTACCACCACATGTTCTTTTTTTAGTTGGCACTTTAAATTATTATAGCCATCTCAGCAGGTGTGAAGTAGAATCTCATTATGATTCTGATTTGCATTTCCTTAATGAATAAAGAGGTTAAGTATAATCTTCTTGTACTTACTGGCCAAGAAACATATATCCTTTTAGGAGAAATGTCTATTCGAGTCTTTTGTCTATTTTTAAAACTGGACTGTTTGTCTTTTTATTATGCAGAGAAAATTATTTTTAATATATTCTGGTTATTAGTCCCTTATCAGATTTGCAAATATTTTATCCAATTCCATGGACTAATTTTTCACTTTTTTGATAGCATACATTAATGTAAATTTTTTTTCACTGAAGTCTAATTTCTTTTTTTTTTGCTGCTGCTGCTGCTTATATTTTTGATATCGTATCTAAAATCCCACTGCCAAATCCGAAGTCATGAAAATTTACCATATCCCAACTTCATTCTTTTATATGGGTAACCACATTCATATGTAGTTTTCCTACAATCCTATGAATGGTATTGGCATCTTTGGCAAAAACCAATGTACCAAAGATGTACAGGTTTACTGCTGGACTTTCAGGTCTATTATTCTATATATTACCCTTATGCCAGGATCAGATTACTTTGGATACTACAGATCCACAGCCGTTTTGAAATTGGGAAGTGTTCTCCCTCCAACTTTGTTCTTTTTTACAAGATTGTTTTAACTATTCTGGGTCTCTTAAAATGTCATATGAATTTTAAGATCAGTTTATTCATTTCTTCAGAAAAGGCAGTTAGAATTTTGATAAGGATTATACTGAACTACACTGGGAAGTACTGTCTTCTTAACAATATTAAATCTTGGGGTGCCTGGGTGGCTCAGTGGGTTAAGCCTCTACCTTCAGCTCAGGTCATGATCCCAGGGTACTGGGATCAAGCCCCACATCGGGCTCTCTGCTAGGCAAGGAGCCTGCTTCCCTCTCATTCTCTCTCTGCCTGCCTTTCTGCCTACTTGTGATCTTTCTCCCTCTGTCAAATAAATAAATAAAATGCTTTTTAAAAAAAAAAAAAAACAACAATATTAAATCTTTTTATACATAAACCTGGTTGGTAGTTCCATATATTGAGGCCACCTTTAATTTCTATCAATAATGTTTTGACTTTGGAGTACAAATCTTGCAGCTCCTTTGTTAAACTTATTACAAATTATTTACTGTTCTTACACTATTGTAAGTTGAACTGTTTTATTAATTTCATTTTCAAACTGTTCTTTGCTAGATGTATTGTGTTGATTATCCAACAACATATATTAAGTCATTATGCTGTATACCTTAAACGTATATGGTGCTGTATGTTAATTATATCTTAATAAAAGTGAAAAAAATAAAAAATAAAATGCAACTGCTTTTTGTATGTTGATCTTATGACTACAACTTACCTGAATTTATTTATTGTAACAAGTATATGGATTGGGAAGTAAGAAGTACAACTGTTTCTGTTCACAGACGACATGATTCTTTGTGTAGAATATCTGGGAGAATTGACAACAAATTTTTGCAACTACTAAGTGATTATAGTAAGGTACAGGATACAAGGTTAATATACAAAGTGAACTGCTTTCCTGTATGCCAGCACTTAGAAAATAAAATTAAAATTAAAAACACAATACTACTTACCATCAATCTAAATATAAAATGCAAAATTATAAAACCTCTAGAAGAATACAGAGGAGAAAACTTAGATGACCTTGATAATGATGATGCCATTTTTGAGAGAAAGAAGGGATAATCCATGAAAGAAATAATTGATAATCTGGACTTCATTAAAATTAAAGACTTCTGTGATATCAAGAGAATGAGACAATATCCACAGACTGGGAGAACACGCTTTCAAAAGACACATCTGATAAAGCACTATTATCCAAATTATACAAATAACTCTTAAAATTCAACAGTAAGAAAACAGTCTGATTTTTAAAAATGGGTCAAAGTCCTTAATAAACACCTCACCAAAGATGATATATGGAGGGCAAAAAAGCACATGAAAACAACAATGCAAATTAAATTAAACAACGTAAATTAAAACGAGTCACTACTATTCACCTATTAGAATGGCTAAAACCCATGTTAAATGAATGGAAGTAGAAGAGTAGTCCCTTCTCTGAGTATTGTTCTCATGAATTCTCTGGAAGTCCTAGATTTGGGCATTTTAATTAGTACTACTTGTAAAACAGGACTAAACACCATCCATGGGATAACCACGACAACTTAGTTTCCCAGTCATTTTTGGGATCAGACTGACTACAATGTCTGTGTGAAATCACTGGCATGTCCTTTAGAGATGGCTGCCCAAGGCTGGACAGAAGTTCATAATGATGTCATATCTGTATATATTGCAAAACAATCACCACAATATAGGCCCTGAACTACGTGACCAGGAAGAAGGAGGACCTGTACTAGAAACCCATCCAGAGAACAATCCTTATGATGGGTTGTTAGAGGAGCCCATCAAGGTCGCGCCTCGCAGGAACATCACACAAAGAGGAGCACTGCACAAGAACAAGCGCGGCACACTCTTCCATCAGAAGACCCTGCAAGCTGATGTCATACTGATCATCTTCCCCACGACCCTGCTCTGTCTCCACATCTGCGTGCTGACAGCCCAGCCCGGGGTTGTAGAGCCCACCTACCCTGTGGAAATCCAGCGTCAGGGTCAAGAGCATAATGACATTTACTGTGTCCTGAAGGAAGCGGGATTACGTCTTCGAGGATTCCTGGTGGCAGGCGCGCCCGTGTTTGCCTTGAAGGCCTACCTTGCCCGTTAAGGAGTGCTTTGGCTTCACGGCGGACCTCATGTCCCGCAGGGGTAGTCATGCTTTCCTGGGTGCACGTCTGACCACTGCCGAATCCTGCCTGGCGAGCCCTTGCACGATGCCAGCCACTCTAACCAGGTGGCGGGCGGAAACGCACACGCTGAAAGTTCTGAAGGGAAGTCAGCGCCGCAAACTTCCGGAGCTAATTGTAGACGCCGTCCCGTCAGCCCCCGCGGCCGCCCACCCGAGGATCCGCCCCAACAGCTAGGCCTGGCATTCGCTCGCAGGAGCACAGAGACGTCCCTACACAGTCTTGCTCTGCTTGGAGGGCTTCTGAGCCCCACTCCGTTCCATTGCCCGACATTAGCTCTTGAGGCCGTGTCTTTCCATACTGATATCAAGATCTCAGATCCATGGGAAATACCCTGCACCTGAGTTTAATTTGGCTGGTGGTAGGAGGGAGAGGGGTTGGAACACCTAATACTTTTTTTTCCCCATTTCTTCAGAGGGAAATCTGTTTTCCTCCCAGATTTTAAAAATAAAAGCATTAAGAGGTTGAAAAAAATACTAGGACTAAAGATAATTTGGAAAGCAAAGTTTGGTTAATCCAGTCTAGGTTAAGGATAGCGTTATGATCATTTTGGAGATCAAAGTTCAAAAACTGAAATTTTCTAAAATATATTGATGATTATAAGATGGAGATGTTCACTTTGTGATGAATGTTGATTTCCATCATAAATACTTTAAAAGCATCATACTCTGTCTCGTTTCTGTAGTTTCCTTTTTCAATAATACCATGGCAGTCCAGTGACATATGAAACAAAGTGTATTGTCTCTTTGGCAAATTTAATTTAATTATGATAATATGACTGAATTATTTTACTATTCCAAATCGTGTTTAAACATTTGGCTTCACAACCAGTGGTTATAATCTGTTTCATTTTCAAGAATTCATTTTATCATAAAGGAAAGTAAATTACAGCCCTATACTAAATTTGAAATATTCAGTCCTAGGCCCGTGTTTTACAAGGTAACCTTGGGTAACAATGGCCTGTTTTCTGCAAAGAGAAATGTTATGAATTACTAAAAATTTATGAAAAGACCTTGATTATTTCTCATTGTCTTTTCTTTAAGTCACATCATATTAAATTATCATTGCTTTCTTTAATTTTCAAACACAGGTTAATTTCTGTTCTTGCGAATTAAACTTCATTTAGGACAACAGCTAAAGAATGGTTACACTAAATATTCCAAAGACATTTGATACAGTTTTTCTTTGAAAATATGGCATGCTCAAAAGAATAATTTATAAAGCTACAAATTTGGGGTGATAGCAAAAAACAACTAGATTGAACACAGAAATTGCTCAAAAATAAAAAGAATACTTAAAAATAATTATAATGCCTATATAAAATACATATTCACATACCAATTCTAAACTTTTCAAATATTTTGGCTTTCCTTTGTGCAAGCATCCAGATATTCAAGGCAAAAAAGAAATTCAGTATGTTTAGAGCCTATTATTTACTAGTAGCAAGTATGTCACTATCAGGAGAAACAATTTATTTCTCATCTTGAGTTCTACAAAGAAATCAGGGTATATGCACTCACACACACAAACACATACACACACATATAACCACATATATGTATGTTAGATACACAAATAGTAGTATTTACTTTAAAATATAGTCCTGCACAATTATCTGCATCTTTGAATATATAAGGTATATATATACATATATGTGTGTGTGTGTATATATATATATATATATATATATATATATGAAGTATAAATTCAGCAAATATAGTAAGTAAATGTAGTGATTGTTGGTGTTCAAAGACCCATTTCTGAGAAAAATTTTAAAAAGCTTTCCCTTTAATCCTGAATTTCAAAAGATCCTCCTCTTATCTTCATCAGGTCTTTCCTTCAGATGGGAAACAATTAATGTTCTTTGAAAAGATATGCTCATCCATACTTGTCCAAATATATCTTGTGAGAATCTTATGTGTAGGTAGTTTGGTAAAGGTTTCATGGTTGAACATTAATTTCCTTAGTTGTGATTCATGACTTTTCAGTGAAATTGAACTTGGTGTTTATCCCCAAGAGAGAACCATATGATTTCTTGTTGCTGCAATCAATGCTTCATGTTATTTCACAAAACATCCTTTAAAGGAATGTATCCCTTCCACTCATCTATAGTGATATTTTAAAAAGATAGTCAATTTAAATTTTTGGATACAATTTGAGAGATGAAATAATTTGCACCAGACCTAACATTCAACTCTGAGTAACTCAAATGTAATCTATTCTTCAAATGAAAACATAAATTTAACTACATGTGATATTTCTCTTTAAGTTCATATCTTAGTACACATTGTACTGACCTTAACATTCTTAGGAATTTCTTACCTGAGTCACAAGTAAGTTACACACAAATACACACACACGCACACACACACACCCTTTTCTTTTGCCATGATATACACATACTACTTTAAGCAACTGATTTAGTTGTATAAAAATGTGTTATTAGTACCGCATTATTTTATTAAGATAGTTAAATATTGTTTTATATTTTTAGCAGACCTGTCATTCTTTTGGTTAAGATTTAATCACGTCCTGACATGGGAGATGTGACAGATTATTCCCCAAGCTATATGCATAGAAATGATCTTCAGTATAGCTCAGACTCTTCTGGGAGAAAGACAACAGTCTGAATGATGACAAAGTATCCACAGATGCCAAGCATATCTCAAGACCTTGAACATGTCTGTTCAAAATATGCCTGATCTACTGAAAGAAGCCCCTTATATATTTTGGAAACCTTACTCAAAGTAGTTTGGGAGGGTGGAGTGCAGATTAGGTAATAATATCAATTTAATTCTGCAAATGTTAATAGAATATTTAGTATATACAATTTACTATGGACTGGCTAAAAGAACACCTGTCAAACTCTGATCATTGATAGTATAGTGATTATTTCTTCCTTTCCTATATATACAAGAAGATCCCTTAAAAATGACTGCCACTGGCCATTAATATCAAGCTCTCTATTCCTTCTATTGCTATTCAAGTTTTTTCGTGTCCATTTCCAGAGGCAATTTTTAGCATTAGCAAACCTGTTATTTACTTCCAAAAAGAAATTACCTCCAAACAAAAATAATTACTAAGTTTCTCATCTCAACCGAAAACCAAAATGATGTCTCAAATGAAACCAGAACTTTAGAAAAGATTGCAAGTATTTTGAAATGTTAAATTGAAACATATAATCCCACAGTAATTTAATTGAAAAATATTTTCTTCACATTTATGTACCATACTGTTGACAGGGAGTTTTGCTTCAAATAGTTCACCTGATGAGATGGAAAAATTGTAAACTTGATATTTTAAATTTAACAGTGTGTTCTCATATGCATGAAGCTATAGTAAACAAAATAGAGTAACTTATGATATGCATCAATGGTGAGAATTGTAATGATAGTTTTAAGTGTCAAATGTAAATTTGAACATTGAAAATAAATTTCCTACAGAGAAATTTACTCAGTATTTGTCAACCATTAAAGCGACGTAAAATGTACAAACCTGAGAGAAAATAGCAAAAGAGTATGTTATTTTGTTGAAGATTTTGAGAGAATTATATACTCTTGTTATTAAATGTTCTTTATCCCCTACCTTTTAATAGCTGCCAGTTTTCAAACAAATATTTTTAACAAAGAAATTTGGGGTTTCAAGCTTCAAAATATTCTGGTTGAAATGAAATGAACATGGCAACTTTGCTAAACCTTAAAAAAAGTCTTTTGGAACCCATAAGACATTTAAGGATGGAAGATCATGTCTAGTTACTTCTACTCTGAAATGGTTTTTATATTTATGGCATACTTGGAAATTTATATTGAGAGAAGCAACAAAACATGTAACCACACAGCATGTCTTACGAAATATAGGGTCTCCGTTCTAGAACATAAAGTCAACTATTTTTTTTAAAGGGGAGAGTGTTTGATTTTTAAGATGATCAAGGGGAAAGGAAGATAAGCCTTCTGTTCTGTTGCATCCAAAAAAAACCAACTACATTGGATTCAAATAAGTTTCTAATGTAATTCTTTCATTTCACATTTCTGTATCATAGTCTAAAGAAGTAAGATACTACTATTATCTTATTGTTATTATACACTATAATGTTAACCTGCTGATAACCTATTATTTACTAACACTACTCCCTACCCCTCTACCCAAATAAATGAAAAATCACCATACACAAATCTGTGTTGTCCCTCAAAATTCACTTTGATTGACTACCTTTTTCAATATTTATTATTCACATTTGTTAGGGAGATTAATATATAATTATCCTGTGTCAACTGGTAATTTATAATTCATATACAAATTTGTAAAGGAGATTAGCTACATAGTTATCATGTGTTAACTGAGTTACTACATTTTTGGTACTATTTTTACTGGACTGTACTATACAAAGATTGTAGGATATTTAAGTATATACTATTTATATGGTGTTTGGCAAGCAATTTAACCATTGTTATTGATGAGTTTCCTTATTTGTAAAATAGAAGCAAACATAGTACCTTCCCATAAAGCTTAAGCAGATCAATATATGTACATCAGTTGGTTCTTTTGTCATTACACTGGTAAGAAATTCACTTTATGAACTCATTATATGAGAAAAATGACACCCAGTAATGTCATCTAGAAATCCAGAAATTTTCTGGTGATAAAATAGAGAGACATGGTTAAATTTCATTGAAATTTTGTGTATATGTTTTAACATATGTTTGTGTATGTGTTTTAACGTAAAATAAACCTGGGAAATTAAAATGTTTATGTTCTCTAGAAATTTGAAATTTTCCTTGGAAATAATAAAATACAAATTATTTCAAGTATCCTATTTTTGTAAAAAGATAATTTTCCCTTTTTTTCCACAGATTTAAGGAAAGATTTATCTTCAACCTCTATATGAAATAGGAAAGATATTTAAAACATGCAAAATAATGTATAATGATGTCAGATTGATTGGTTTTAATCATTGTCTTCTACCCTGTACTCTTGCCTAAAATCTTCCTTTGCTGTTTATATATTATTCTTTAATTCTGAGGTTTATTTTAGGGTTGTCTTCCTAGGATAAGTGGCTTTTAAAGTTAGTGACAGATTGCTGCAGATGGAAAGGCAAATTACTGCCACACTGTTGTTATCTCTTAATTGACCAGTAATAGGGGCTATATCATCATGTTCCTAGACAACGGCTTCTTCTGTGACCAGAATACAGTTAGCAATTGCAGCAGTGCCCTTACATAGAAAATATCCAATTAACTTTTTCCATTCGACATCAGCCATAAATTCTCCCTTGTGTCTGAACACTTTTGTTTCAGTCCTACTTGGCAATATTACGGGGTGGGAGGTTGGCCAGGAAGGATGACAAAAATCACTGCGAAGCCTACACTCTTGCTCAGATGGAATGAGATACTCCAAGGCACCTGGGCTGCATGGTAATCATTGCCTTCTACCCTGTACAATGGCTCAGTCATCTTTCTAGATTTACAAAGCAAATAAAATTACTATTGGCTCTCTGATGCAGTTGTGAGGCTAAACTTGTGGAAATGATAATCTTACTAAGGCTCAGCCTTTTCTTCTGCCTTTAGGCAGAGCCTCTTATCATTTTTCTGGGACTTTACTCCTCAGGCCCATAAGAAGGAGCATTTTTATGAAATTAGTTAAAGATCCTTCATTTAAAACCTAATATGGTTTTAAATTTCACATTCATGAAACTTTAATCTATTTTTCCAAAACACGACAGCAGTGATGGAATACTCATACAGAGACTGCCAGGCCTCCACACGGGAGTCCGTGCCTGAACTTGGTTTGTCAAACATTTACTTATAATTAACGCAACTAATAATATTTAAATTGACAATGACAAGCTCGTAATGATTTTTCTGTATCTATAATGCAATTTTTCTGAGAGGGGCAATAGTTGATCCACACATTGATGAAGTTAAAATCTGTTTCTCCTCTAGAAGATTCAATTAAAAGAACATCCAAAATAAACCTCAAACTGCCCAAAGTGTCTGGCTTCAATTCATGGGATAATATTAAAGAGTAAATCAACTTCATTCAGGAATATGGAAAGCTGTTTTTGTATATCAGCATTTTGTTTTGTTGTTAGAAGCAAGGACATACTGCTACTGAAATAGAGATCAAAGTTGGTTCGTTCTACATATGGGACTAAGCTCCCATGCCAAATGATTATTTATATTTGATTCTCTACTTCTACTGACTTACTAGACTACTTAGGAAAAAATGAGTATTATACATAATTTTGAGGAAAACAATTAACAATTACAAAAACCTAAGCCAGTCTCTCCAATGTGTATTTTCTAATACAAAGTCAAAATAGATTTAATGAATGTTTTACATGCTGGTACATATATTTAAATGATATACTAATAACTGAGAAAGAGAAAAGTGATCTTTGACATCCAGGCGTCCTGCTGGTAATATCAGCTAGACTTTGGTGTTAACCATGAACCAGCCTCGCACTCACAATTAAGTCTGAATGTTCTCCTCTTGAACCTAAAGAATTTGGAAGAAAATCAACATCAGACAAGGTTTACTCTGACCATGGTGGATCAAATCAAAAACAAGACCACTAAGTAATTATGTCTGAACACAAGAAAAAGAAACATTGTCCATCACAAGATAACAAACATCTCTCATTGCTTCTTGTTAATAAATTACACCTTTATCCTCTGTCTTATCATCATTATTTTAAAACACCCAAGCACAGATTTACCCCAATTCTTGATAGCATACAATCTGTAACAAGTCCCTATTTTCTTAAGCCCTCCCTCAAATCATCTAACATATTCCTACTGAGACTTCCTATGGTTTCCCAAGGAGTATCTTCTTTGCTGCAACACAAAATAAATTCAACTTGTTAAACTATAGTGTGTTCAAGCTGGTCTTTGGCTGGAAGTGACTGGCATGCTATTATTTGAAACTTCATCTTTATAATGGTATACCTATGTGCCACTACAACTTTTGTCTCATCAAATAAACGTATGACCAAAATTATGGAAGACTATATTCAGTAAGACATCAGTTTTCTGAATAAACAGTGATCTTAAGCAATAAATAATAAGATTAATTCAAATGGCTTCTTTGAGATGTGCTTTAAATTGGTTCTGTATTTCCCGGGTCATATTGATTTATGCTCTAAGTGTCATGGTCTACATGACTTACATATGATGTCCCCACATATGACTTACATTCTAGTCAGGAAAATAAATGTATAAAGCACTATGGTTATAAGCACATCATGAACAATATATGAAGAAGGTTTAAAGGAACACAGAGGGGCGCCTGCGTGGCTCAGTGGGTTAAAGCCTCTGCCTCTGGCTCAGGTCATGGTCTCAGGGTCCTGGGATCGGGCTCTCTGCTCAGTGGGGAGCCTGCTTCCCTCCTCTCTCTCTCCGCCTGCCTCTCTGACTACTTGTGATCTCTTTCTCTCTCTGTGTCAAATAAATAGATAAAATCTTTAAAAATAAATAAATAAATAAAGGAACACAGAGCTAGAGTGGAATGATGTATAAGTCTTTGATTCAGCAGTTGTTACAATATACATTTTGGCAATCTTCATTGCCCTCATTCTTTTACTCAAAAACAAACTACTAAACAATAAAAAACTGTGGGAAACGCTAAAGTTCTAATATAGTCATTAAAAGATCCACAGTACAAGGAGAATATACAAAGAACACAGATAAATATATTAAGAATCAACTTCAGAGGAGGTTAAAAATCAATGATGTATACCTATTGGGGAAGAAAAAAATAGCTCTTTTTAGTTATTTTGCTAACATCACCAATTTCTACTTGTGATCTATTATAGAAACAAAATATGGGAGAATTAATCATTTTTGTGACTTTTTTCAAAATTTGTAGAACCATGTGTTTTATTTAATGATTAACACCTTTTAAATTTTATCTTCCAAATTGCATTTCTGTCATTTAATTACACATGGAGTATACTAGAAAATGTCTGAACAAGTAGCACTAATCAGTAAGTAATCCAAAGTAGCTATTTTACAAGAGAGTATAAAAATCCTCAATAATCCAGCAAATTTTAAGGATTTCTTTTTGTCAAATAAGATAGAATTGCTTCCAAGGAAAAGTTAACCTGTAAAAACTAGTTTTAATATGTGTATATTTTTAAAATCTGTTTTTGCGGTCAGTTTGTATTGCATTTCAATTACAAACAACTGTAATGACTTCACATTAGTAAAACTGAATGGATGCCAAACAATAACAATTACTTTAGTCTCTTTGGAAGTGGAGAAAAATAAAATTTTTCTTGTTTTTTTTCTTATTTTGCATATTCAATATTACGTTTACAGAAAATTGAAGTAACTCTCCTTATACCTGATAATCTGTCTGTCAGAAGTGAAACATTCTATATGTACAAGACCTAAAATAGAAAAATTATTCAGAATGACAGCTGATAACATTTAGAGTGTGATTCAGTCACTGCACTTTATTTTTGCTAAAGATTTTTTAAAGCTGACAGTAACATTTATTGTATTCTAAGTACTTTGTTACCATTTTTTTTCTGTAAATAATACTACCAGAAATTTTCAGAGTCTGTTCTTAGAAAGACAATCTATTAAAAGCTAGATGTTGTTTCAGAGGAAGTTGGGATTTTGCAACTTTACTCTTATCAATGAGCAGGAGCCACTGAAAGAGAAAGATCTGAAAATGAAATATGAGAAGCTTCAAATAGATCAGCTGAATAAACTGTATTATTGATTTTTTAAGCTTTTTTATTATCATTTTGGTCAGTTTATATGGTATTCTGAAACTCTGTTTTTGCTAATGCTATAAAAATTCACTTCAAGAGCATGATAGAAAGTCAGTAATACTTTAAGACTTTTATCACATTAGTAACTTTCTTATGATATTAGAAATTCAATAAAGGACAGAAAAGTCACTGATCCTATAGCTAAATTGCTAATATAATGCAGCACTTACCACTATGACATGAAATATGCATTTTACTCTGATGCTTTAAAGCTTTCAATTTTTCTTTTCTAGCCCTTTGAGGGACTTTTCTTTTGGCATATTTTTTAACAATAAATATACAACAATGTGTAAAAGTTCACAAATAGTGAAACAGCAGGACATTGATTCTTCTAAAGAGAAGAAAAATGTCATCTAAAAACGAATTGTGCATCTAGGCTCATATAGCAAGAACTCATGTTGACCTAGAATACTTAAAAAGACAAAGTGGGGTGCCTAGGTGGATTAGTCCATTAAGCAACTGACTACTAATTCAGCTCAGGTCACGATCTCAGGGTTGAGAGACGAAGCCGCCTGCAAGGCTCTGCACAGGGCACAGAACCTGCTTAAGATTCTCTCTCCCCCCTTCGTCTGCCTGCCTCCCCATCCTCCACCCCGCTCAGGTGCACTGATGCACATACTCTTTCTAAGACAGAAAGAAAGAAGAAAGAAAGAAAGAAAGAAAGAAAGAAAGAAAGAAAGCAAGCTACCAAAACATTAAAAACGGAAGTCGTGTTAAGCTTCTGCCTTCAGCTCAGATCATGATTCCAGGGGCCTGGGATCAAGCCCCCACATCAGGCTCCTTGCTCACTGGGGAGCCTGCTTCTTCTTCTCCCTCTGCCTGCTGCTCTCATTGTTTGTGCTCTTTTGTTCTCTGTCAAATAAATAAACCTTAAAAAACAAACAAACAAACAAAGCCCTGAAGTTATAACAAGATCATAGTTCAGGATTTTGTATTTACTAATGAAAATAAGTATTTACTAGTTGAAACTCAACTGGCGTGTTTTGGAAAAAAATATAAAGGATTAGTATCACATAGTTAATGCTCTGAAAACATAACATGATCTCTGATACTCAGCGGCTTTGCTTATTAGAAAAATGGGTATATATTACAGAAAATTCCATTGGGAATGACAACTGAAATTCTTTCTATCCCTATTAAATCAACATTTTATTAAGTACCTAACTTGTGCCAAGATGCTTATGAGTAATGTGACCTATGCCAATGCTAATCTTTTGTTACATCTTTTCAGTAGCCGAAATCTTGAATATACAAAACATCATATTCATTTATTCATTTTTTTCATTCATCAAACATCTATGGCGCACTACTATATATCTTCAAAAAGACACTTTTCAAGGAAATTGGCATACAGAATTTTTTTAAGATTATTTATTTATTTGAGAGAGGGAAAGCACATTATTTATTTATTTATTTGAGAGCGAGAAAGCAAGGTGGAGGAGGAGAGGGAAAAGGAGAAGCAGACTCCCCACTGTGCAGACAGTCCAATATGGGCCAAAGGCAGATGCTTAGCTCACTAAGTGACAGAAGTGCCCCAATATTGGTATATAGTATTGAACAAGACAGAAAGATAAAGTGTGTGAAATATAATGAGTTATTTCAAGTAAAATCTAGGAAATTGGGATAAAGGCACAATATTTAATGACATATAAAGGCACAATGATAGCAAATGATGGCATTTGTGACATGGTCAGGGAAGACTTTGCTGAGAAGGTGTCATTTGAATGGAGACCTGAACAAATGAGGAAGAATCACTTATAAAGTAAAGAAAATCAATCAAACAAAAAAACAAACACCCTAAACCTTGGAAATTATGTTTTTTGGTACAAATATGTAATGTACAATGCTATTAAAAAATATCCATAGTTTTAAAATTGTGGATATCCACCTGATTATCAGAGCTCTTTTTCATGGATCCTTTTTTTTTTTTTAAGATTTTATTTATTTACCTGAGAGAGGGAGAGCACAAGCAAGGGAGAGGGGCAGAAGGCAAGGGAGAAGCATACACCCCACTGAGCAGGAAGCCCAATGCGGAGCTTGATCTTAGGACTCCAGGACTATGACCTGAGACAAAGGCAGATGCTTAACCCCACTGAGTCACCCAGGCACCCCTCATGGATCATTTTTAATATAATGATTAATAATAGAAAAGGCATAAAATTAGTGACTACAACATAAAAACCTGAAGGGAGACTCACCATGAAGTAAGCTGATTAATGCAATTAAGCCAGGCACTGCAAATGTGTATTGCTGAATTGAAAGCACAGAGTGGGACTGAGGGGAAGACAAGCGGTTGAAAGCAATTTTATGAATCCCTAGGCTCTTTTGGGTCTCTATCAGGTAAATTTCCTTACTTAAGCAGAAGGTTAGGAGTTGCTCTCTGGAGAAAATGAACCAAAAACAATATAACCCTCGTGACACCAGGCATGGCTGAAGAAGGAGTAATGGGTTGTACTGATAAGAATGGCACCAAAATAAACATCTACACAAGGAATAATAAGAAGAAAATGTTACAAAGGAGCAATGTTTTGAAAATACTTGGGGGAAGAGGTACTTTTAGTCAGGGAGATATGCACAGAAAGCTATCTGTCGAAGAAAGGTAACAGGAAAATAAAACCTTTTCTTCAGTTTTTGAAGGTCAAAAAAATTATTTCCATGCACTTTCTCTAAGAATTAAAAAATGTGGGCGTTATGCTCCATAAAATGAGATCATAGCCAAGTAGCAAACAACAAACAATAGCAGCAATAAGAGCAACAATATCAAGAACAACAAAATGAAACATGCAATGAAAATATATGTGTGAGGGAAAACTTAACAAATGAATTGACAAGGGGAGTGACAATTAAGTTATATACTAAGATTTAAGAATGACTAAGCAACATTGGTGGAGAATACCAATCCTGAGTTGCATGTCATCTTATACTCTATTGAAAAGTATAAAATGCCTCATTTTAAAAAATTTTGAAATTTTTAATAAATAAAATAAATTCAAACTGTTAGAAAATATGACAAACTTTTTTTTATTGAGTATACCAACAAGATTTTTCAAAAAGGCAAAAATGATAAAATTCACATGGTGAGTAGACCACGTAAGAATAACCTGGGAAATATTGTTAAAAGAGTGCTACTGTCAGGAGCAGTGATACCAATTCAAAGTTTTCTAGAATGATATATTACATAAATTAAAATCAATGCATGAACAGACAGCAATTCAATGTAAAAATAAATTCAGAAAAATATCCAAATACATAAAAAAGAATATATATCTGATAAAAAAATTAGTACATGATGAAGAAGGCATATCAAAGACATAGAGAAAAGAATAAAGTGGGGAAAATGAAAAAAAAAAAAGGTCAATCTTCTGGAAAAAATCTGCATAAAAATTTTGAAATTCACATGGATTAAATTAAAAATATTAAACATACACAATTTTAACATGTTAACCAAAACAATGGGAGTTGGAAAATAATTCTTTTCTTGAATACGGTGAATTCTATTGAAAATAACTTTAGGAAAAAAGATTTTAAAAAGACAGTTAAGGGAAACAAAAATATGTACTTCCGATAATAGTAGAATAAACATGCATACTCTTCTGGCTGTAGAAAATTACGAGGAAATGAAGCTCATTGAACAACAGTAATATTTATAAAACTTTAAAAATTATGTGTTGTGAAATTTATAAATATAAAATAAAGGATACAATAATCTTAGAGATAACTCAGGAGTAGGGTTAAGTATATAAATATATATAATGCATTCAAATTTATTTTAGATTTTGGTAAGTCAAGAATTCATGTTGTAAATCTGGATTGTATTAAAGCAAATAAAAGAGGAAATTTAATTTTAAATTAAAATCAATCCAAAAAAGTAACAAAAACGATAATAAAATGGGTACAACAAAGGAAGCAGTAAACAAATTTAAAATGAAATATATGAGTAATGAGATCTAATGTAAATAATGTGCATGCTTCAATTTAAAGGAAAAGATTGTGAGGCTGGAAATAAAGAAAAGATACACAATAATATATCTTTTTGAGGGATATAGATAAATACAGAAGAATTAAATGTGAAAGAATGGAAAACAATATGTTGTATGAACAGTAGGCAAAACACAGCATGGAGGCCACATTCATATTACATAAATGGACGTTAAGGTAAAAAATGCTACCAACGATAGAGACACAAAATGATAACAACTTGATGGAAAGACAAGACAACTCCTAAAGGTGATGTCTAATTTATGATATAGTCTGAAAATACATGAAACAAAATAATTAAAGATTTATTCGTAGAAGAACAAATGTTCCAGAATACCTAAAATCCATAGGAAGAGCTTCCTTTTGTTCTAAAAATATGAATTTTTGTAAGCATACAAATTACTTGAACAAAACACACAATCATATTCACATATGTAAAATACTACACCAAAAGCTGTGGGATACATATTCTTTGCAAATGCAAAGGGAATATTTACTAAAAACTGGCATTATATTGGGCCAAAAATGTTTTCCATGAACATAGGGAATTAAGTTAAAAATCAAAACCAAAATCAATTTAGACAAAACCAGTCTACAATTTCCATTTAGGCCTACAAAGAATTTGGAACTTGTCAATTCCAATTTCTCAACAGGAAAATTGCTGAAGAAATGGCCAACAAATCTTTTCAGAACCATCAGAGAAGTCAGGTGACAGGACAGAAATCATTGCTCTGAAATCTGGAGAGACATGTGAATGTAGACATTTAAGCTTATCAGGAACAGAGGCTGCTAAAGAGAGTAACCGGTAGAAATGTTTAAATACCAATTGGTGAATTGCTTGAAGTTGAGTGTGGGCTACCTTCTGAGCTGAAAACCCTGCATCCCAGGCATGAGAGACCCCTGCCCCAGCATATGTGCAAACTTTTGTTAGTTTTACCTCCAGGAGCTTCACCAGAAACTCGCAATGAAAATCAGAACAATTCCCTACTGCTTCTGGCATGAAAAGGGGGGAAAACAGCCATTCTGAAATACATCCAGACCATTCTGTTCTTCATAACAAAGACCACCCCTCAAGAGGGAATATCTAACCTGACCTTTAACTGACCTGAGAGAAGACCAATTAGTCAACTCCATCCCACATTCGCCTTCTTGTCTCACAAAAAAGAAGGGACTAAAACAGGCTTCTGAAGGTCACAAAAACAAAAACAAAAAATAAAAAACAGCTGTTTATTGTAAGATTTTATAGATCATTGTATACCTTACAACCACATCAACAGGCCTCCAGTATAAAAGTATAAGAATAGTGGATTAAACCTGAGAGAGATGCATGACACAGACTCTATTTAAAAAGGAGTTTCTAGGGAAATCCAAAGACAACAGTGGAGAAAAATGAAGTCATTAGAGGAAAATGAAGCCTCTGACACCAACAGCTACAGAAAACATTAAACACAGTATAACTCTTTCCCAAAAAACAAAAACCTCACAAAGCCTTATTACTCAGTATATTTCTATCTGATTTCCAACAGAAAATTAAAAGACATACTAAAAAGCAAGAAAAACACAGCCTAAAGAGATAAAGCAAGGATTGAGAATCAGATATGGCAGAGAATTTGGAATTACTGGGCAAGGAATTTAAAATAATTAATTATGCTAATGGTTCTAATGGAAAAAGTAGACAACATGCAACAACAGATGAGTAATCCAAGTGGAAAGATGGATACTCTAAGAAAAAAATCAAAAGGAAGTGCTAGAAATAAAAAACACTGTAACAGAAATAAAGAATGTTCTTGATTGGCTAATCAGTAGACTGGACATGCCCAAGGGAAAGGGAGCTTAAAGGTATATGAATAATAACTTCTCACACTGAAATGCAAAAAGAAAACTGAATGAGAAAAACAGAATGGAGTACTGGAGAACTGTGGGACTAACACAAAGGATGCAGCACACAAGAAATGAGAATATCAGAAGGAGGACAGAGAAAGGGACTAAAATATTATTTCAAGTTTAATGGCTGATCAATTTTTTAATTAAAGGAATACACAAAATCTAGATTCGGGAATATCAGAGAACACCAAGAAGAAAAAAAATATATATATATATCTCCTATATATAGGATATATATTTATATATAAATATAAATATGTATGTGTATATATAATCTATAGGCATACCATATTTAAACTTCAGACAACCAAAGTGGGGGAAAAAAAACTTGAAAGAGCCAAAGACAAGAGCATCTTACCTACACAGAAACAAAGAATGACATCACCCTTCTCAGAAACCACCACAAATAAGACAAAAGTGGAAACATTTAAAATGTAGAAAGAATAGGGGCGCCTGGGTGGCTCAGTGGGTTGAAGCCTCTGCCTTCGGCTCAGGTCATGATCCCAGGGTTCTGGGATCGAGCCCCGCATCGGGCTCTCTGCTCTGCGGACAGCCTGCTTCCTCCTCTCTCTCTCTGCCTGCCTCTCTGCCTACTTGTGATCTCTGTCTGTCAAATAAATAAATAAAATCTTAAAATGTAGAAAGAATAAGCCTGTCAATTCAGAATTCTGTATCTAGTGAAATTATTCTTTGAAAGTGAAAGAAAAATACTTTCCCAGAAAAACAAAAGTGAGAAAACTTATTTCCAGTAAACCTACCATGGCAAGAAATGTTGAAATTCTTCAGAGAAAAAGAAATTGATATAGTCAGAAACTCAGATTTATATAAAATAAGGAAGAGCATTAGAGAACGAATACTGAGTCAAATAAAATATATTTTTTTTGTATTCTTAACTGAAGTAATAAATAACTATATTTCAAATAATACCAGCAACGATGTACTGAAAGATTATATGATGTGAGTAGGTAAAATGAATGAACAGCAATGTTATACCAAAGGGCAGGAAGAATTGGGAATATTCTGCTATAATCTAACTGCATTGTTCTTGAAATGATACAATGTATTTTGAAAATGTATTTAGATTAGTTGTAAATGTATATTACAAATATGTATAAATGTATACTGCAAATGTATATTACAACTCTAGGGCAACTGATTTTAAAAAAAGTAACTGAGTAAAAGTAACAGAATAAATGGAATAATATAAAATGCTCAATAGGGGCGCCTGGGTGGCTCAGTGGGTTAAGCCTCTGCTTTCGGCTCAGGTCATGGTCTCAGGGTCCTGGGATCGAGCCCCGCATCGGGCTCTCTGCTCCGCAGGGAGCCTGCTTCCTCCTCTCTCTCTGTCAAATAAACAAGTAAAATCGTAAAAAAAAAATTTAAAAAAAAAAAAAAAAAAAAAAAAATGCTCAATAAATCCAGAGAAAGCAGAAGAGGAAGAAAAAACTTAAGAAGTCAAGAACAAGTTCAACAACTATAAAACAGAAATATGGTAGATACTAATCCAACTATATCAATAAAGTCAATTTATTGATTGACTTTATTGATTCAATTTATTGAATGAGAATGGTCTAAATATACCATTTAAAAGAGAAATTAAGAATAATTTTTAAAAACTCAACTCTATGCTGTCTATAAGAAACCTACTTTACATTCACATTCACATATAAAGACATAGATTACAATTAAAAAGATCGAGAATGATGTTCCATGCTCTCACTAACCCAAAGATAGCTAGAATAACTGTATTCATTTTAGACAAAAAAAAAGGACTTCAGAGCAAGAAGTTACCAGGGACAAAGAGGGGCATTAAATAATGATAAAGTAGTCAATTCTCCAAGACAGTATAATAATCCTTAATGCATCTATACCTACGAAGAAAGTGTCAAAGACTGGAACAAGGGGAAATAGAGGAATCCACACTAATACAGGCAACTGATCTTTGACAAAGGGACAAAGGAAATTAATAGAGAAAACATAATCTTTTCCAGAAATGGTACTAGAACCCCTGGGCATATGCACTAAAAAAAGAAGAAGAAAAAGAAGAATGTAGACACGGACCTTAAAACTTTCACAAAGTTAACTAACAATGGATCAAGGCCCTAAATTAAAAACACAAAATTATAAAATTCCTAGAAGGTAACATAAGATAAAACCTACCTACTCTGAGAAAGCTATACCTTGTATGACTCCAACTATCCGGCATTCTCAAAACAGACAAAATTATAGAGAGTAAAAACATTAGTAGAGTCTGCAGCTGTGTGTAGGGGAAGAGTCATGAAACACTGAGATTTTTAGGATGGAGATACAACTTTGTATGATACCATAATGATGGATACATGACGTTACACACTTGTGAAAATCCTTAGAACTATGGAATGCAAAAAGTGACCCTCATGCGAAGCATAGAATTTAGTTAATAAAAATTAATTAAAAACAACAAAATTTTGAAAAGTTGTATATTTGAAATTAAGATAGAAATAACACTCAAATAATTTAATGTCAAAGAAAAAACACATGAAATCCAAAAAAAATTGTTTGATTGTAGAATAATAAGAACATTCCAAATAAAAACATGTGAGAGGAAACTAAAACCATGTTTATGAGAAAATTTATTTTGGTACATATTTTATGGTTTACAAATTAGAACAAAATAGCCAATTAAACCTAGAGAATCTTAAAGAAAAGAGAAAAATAAAGAATATAGGAGAAAACTGGGGCACGTAGGTGGCTCAGTGGGTTAAAGCCTCTGCCTTCGGCTCAGGTCATGATCCCAGCGTCCAGAGATCAAGTCCCACATCAGCCTCTCTGCTTAGTAGGGAGCCTGCTTCCCTTCCTCTCTTCTGCCTGACTCTCTGCCTACTTGTGATCTCTGTCAAATAAATAAATAAAATCTAGCGGGCTATGGACATTGGGGAGGGGAAGCGAACCATAAGAGACTATGGACTCTGAAAAACAACCTGAGGGTTTTGAAGGGTCAGGGGTGGGAGGTTGGGGCAACCTGAGGGTTTTGAAGGGTCAGGGGTGGGAGGTTGGGGGAACAGGTGGTGGGTAATGGAGAGGGCACGTTTTGCATGGAGCACTGGGTGTTGTGCAAAAAGAATGAATACTGTTACGCTGAAAAAAATAAATAAAATGAGGAAAAAAAAAAGAAATGAAAATAAATAAATAAATAAATAAATAAAATCTTAAAAAGAAGAAGAATATAGGAGAAAATAATAAAATGGAAAATGAACATAACATAGCCTCTACAAAGCCCAAAGATGGTACTTTGAAAAGAAAGAAAATGGGACAGTGCTTCAGACCCCACGCACATTAAAATTAGGTAAAAAAGGCACCTGGGTGGCTCAGTTGGCTAACCATCTACCTTTGGCTCAGGTCATGATCCCCGGAGTCCCAGGATAAAGTCCCACATCAGGTCCCCACTCAGCAGGGAGTCTGTTTCTCCCTCTGACCCTCCCCCTCTCGTGCTTTCTCTCTCTCTCTCAAATAAATAAATAAAATCTTTAATAATAATAATAAAATTAGGTAATAAGGATATTATGATGAAATTTATGACTATACATTTGAATATTTAACTTATATGGACAAATTCCTAAAAGCACAAGTTAACAAAATTTTTAAACAGAGAAATAGAGATTTTGATTGATTTTATATCTGTTGAATACAACAGATTCAGTACTTTCCAAAGGCAAATGAAAAGCCGGATAACTTCACCATGAATTTACAAAACGAAGAAAACAGCTGAAACCTTTTGTACTACTGGCCTCCTGAGCGGTGAGGGAATAAGCCACCCAATTTGTGATAATTCGTTACTCCAGCCCTAGAAAACAAATATAGAACTCCTGAAGTTCTGGCAACATTGTCTTTATTTAGGTTGCAGTTATTTAAATGATTCTTAGATTTTTGTTTCTCTCTCTCTCCCTCTCTTATTCTCCACATCTCTTCCTCTCTCTCTCTCTCCTGCTAAGCATTATATTTCAATGAAAAAAGTGGGCAATTAATAATTACACTGTATATAATTACAATAATTAATAATGGGATATTATTATTATCATAGTCTCAGAATCGGGAAGGCTCTCCTAAGCAAGAGACAAAATTAGAAAAAGTGCAATAAAAATAATTGATAAGTTTGAAGATATAATATTTTAAAGTTTGCATTTCTCAAAATACCAAGAAGCCCAAAGTCAAAGAGTGAGCCAGGAAAACATATTTACAACATGTTTCGACACTCATACACACATGCATACATATACATAATGATAGACCCTTTAAAAAAATTCAAAGCCTTCATATAAACAAATTGGTAAATATATGAAAACATGCTCAAACACATATGATTAAGACATGAATATGAAGAGTCTAACAAAAATATTTATGCCTATCAGTTTAATGTCTATGTTAACAAGAGCTGGGGATGAATTATTCTCACCTATTTTGGGTTGGAATGTTAGTTTAAACTTTATGCAGGATAACCTGGCAATGTCTTTCAAAATTAAAATAAACACTCTGAGTCAACAATTCTACTTCTATGAATTTAGTCTTTACTCACAACTAAGGATTCAGAACTGAACAATATCCTTTACAACCTTATGAATGTTTGATGTATGCATCTATTATTTTTAAAATTTATATATATTTTTAAATGTAAAGTTGAAATACTCAAATGAAGGATCCAGATATTACCTTTATTTTATAGTAATAATTATTTTCCTAACAGTAATAAACATTGTACACTTATAAAAATACACCTAATACTTTTTTTGATAAGGTGATGATTTTAGGGTTGTGTTTCTTGAAGGGATTTACACAATTACAAAGTATTTGACAATAAAATGTATTCCTTCTCAGGGAATATAAGATACACTCAAAAAATTGTAACAGTTAGGGGCGCCTGGGTGGCTCAGTGGTTTAAGCCATTGCCTTCGGCTCAGGTCATGATCTCAGGGGCCTGGGATCGAGTCCCGCATCGGGCTCTCTGCTCCGCGGGGAGCCTGCTTCCCTCTCACTCTCTCTCTGCCTGCCTCTCTGCCTACCTCTCTGCCTACTTGTGATCTCTGTCAAATACATAAATAAAATCTTAAAAAAAAAAAATTGTAACAGTTAAATATATCTTACAGGTAATCTAAGTTTTTTATAAGCACAAATCAAAAAAAGCATATCATGAAAATATACCTACCTATAATTCCCAGAATCATACACAAATCTGAGAAACAGTTTATATTTTATCTACAAAAAATAATTACTATCAAGTAGTTTTATAAAAATTTACAAGTGGATTCAGCTTAACATACATTATAATTTCCCAATTGAAGCAATTTATCTAATTTGAAACACACTCTAAGCTGTGTAATATATTTAAAATAATTTCCATTAAGGGACTGTTTCTGTTATATTAAATTAATAATGTACAAGGAGTCCCTTAACTCACAATAGTTGCATATTTTCTTTCAAAATTCCTTAAAACCTCATTCACAATTTTCCTATATAAATAATATAGATATTGCCTAAGTTCCAATGAAAAGCATATTTAGCTCAACACGGAGCTATATATTTTTTTAAAGATTTACTTATTTATTTGAGAGAAAGAGTGAGCAGGTGGGGGGAGAGGGAGAGAATCTAAGCAGACTGTGTGCTGAGCTCAGAGTCCCACGTGGGGCTTGATCTCATGACCCCGAGATCATGACCTAAGCTGAAACTGGGAGTCAGATGTTTAACTGACTGGGTAACCTACGCACCCCTCAACAGGGAGCTACATTAACCTTAAAAGAATATTCAATCTGGGGTGCGTGGGTGGCTCAGTGGGTTAAAGCCTCTGCCTTCGGCTCAGGTCATGATCCCAGGGTTCTGGGATCGAGCCCCACATCGGGCTCTCTGCTCAGCAGGGAGCCTGCTTCCCCTTCCTCTCTCTCTGCTTGCCTCTCTGCCTACTTCTGATCTCTGTCTGTCAAATAAATAAATAAAATCTTTAAAAAAAAAAGAATATTCAATCTTTATTCAATTATAAATCTCTAGGACCTAGTATCAAGCAGCTACACTGGAGGCCACTATAGAAATGCCCCACAATGCATAGAAGCCTGCCTTTCACCTGGGATCTCAAAAGAATAATTTTCAACCTTGGATTCACATTACACCCATATTTTCTTTTTTCTTTTTCTTTATTTTTTAAAGATTTTATTTATTTATTTGACAGAGAGAGATCACAAGTGGGCAGAGAGACAGGCAGAGGGAGAAGGGGAAGCAGGCTTCCTGCTGAGCAGACAGTCCGACATCGGGCTCAATCCCAGGACCCTGAGATCATGACCTGAGCCAAAGGCAGAGGCTTAACCTACTAAGCCACCCAGATACCCCTATATATATATTTTTTAAATCCAATAGTCCGCCTCAATTCCAGATGAATTAAATCAGAATCTGTGGAGCAAAAATGAGACATCAGCATTAGAAGAGAGAGAGAAGAGAGATGAATCACTAAATTTTTATACTCCTAAAAGCAATATTACACTATATGTTAACTAATTAGAATTTAAATAAAAATTTGAAAAAAAGAAACAAAAGAATATGCTTTTTTATTTCAATATGCAATCAACTTGGAGAGTAACAACTCTAAAAGCCATTTCAGGGGCACCTGGGTGGCTCAGTCAGTTAAGCATCTAACTTCAGCTCAGGTCATGATCCCAGAGTCCTGGGATCGAGTCCCAAACCCACATAGGTCTCCCACCTCAGCAGGGAGTCTGCTTCTCCCTCTCCCTCTGCCCTTCCCTTGCTCATGCTCTCTCTCTCTCTTTCAAATAAATAAAATCTTACCAAAAAAAAATATCCATTCCTATTTCACCAAACCCCTCTTTGCTTGCAGAAACTACTGCTTTTCTGAAGATTAGTGCCATTTTTTTTCAACACATGATTTTCATACAGAGACACTCTGGTGTGATGATACAGTTTATATTTGTAGGCACAGGTCATTGTTTGAGTATTTGAAGTAAATTTCCCTGTAGGTCAATAGCTACACTCCTTTACCTCTCTCAATTGTCCATGTCTGATCCTTCTTTGTTCTCCACAGTTAAAGCCACACTGAACATCATATTTTGCTAAGGATCTGATTTAACAAGATTTGCGGGGGGGGGGAGTCTTTATTGGCTCTCTCCAACCATAATTTAGAGTGTAAATGTGTCAGTGTTAATTCACTCAGCTTGGGGCAGCTGCTACCACTCTGAAGCATGGGACTTTCACTTAGATAAACACTTTGGATTAGGCATGTGTATATGATAAAAGGAGTAAAGGAATAAGGGAGGGAACAAGGAGAAAAAAATAAAAAATAAATAAAGAGAGAGAAAAAGAGAGAAGGTGCAGGAAAAATCTTAAGGGCTTTACTGAATGGGAAACTAATAATAAGAGGAAGAACTTTAAAAATTGTGCTTGTGAAAAAACAAATTGTAGTTGTCAATAGTAATCATTCTAGAAAAATACTGTCTTGTCTATAAGCTCTTTCCTACAATTTGGACTTTTCCTCCAATCAAGCCAATATCAGTGTAACTATCAGACAAGGTTTATGCTTATTTCCTCCTAGAAATGAAGAGGAATTTGCGGAACTGTCTCACAATGGTATTATCAGGATCATCTTTACAAAATACAAACATAGGCACATGGAGAGGGGAAATCAAACTCCAGGTTACACATACAGTAAATTAACTTTAATTATTTTTGCTTGCAGATGATAAAGAAACTGAACTCAACTTGCTACATGTCAGCTTATTGGCTCCGATACACAAACGTCAAAGATACGGCTGTAGGGGAGCTTGGATGGCTCAGTGGGTTAAGCCGCTGCCTTCAGCTCGTGTCATGATCTCAGGGTCCTGGGATGGAGCCCCGCATCGGGCTCTCTGCTCAGCGGGGTGCCTGCTTCCCCCTCTCTCTCTGCCTGCCTCTCTGCCTACTTGTGATCTCTGTCTGTCAAATAAATAAATAAAATGTTAAAAAAAAAAAAAGATACGGCTGTATACCAGTTAAAGTGGTAAGGACAGATTTTCATCAATAACGTGTTATTGCAATAGGGAAAAGAGCCTACCATGAACTGAGCTGAGCTTCAGTCTATACAGAGGTGACTGAGAGCCCTAAAGGGAGAATGCAGTAGGGAGCAGGGTGAGCAAGGCTCAGAAGAGTCAGGGAAGTAGAAAATTATAAAAAGCAAATGAGGGATTGATCCACCTATCTGCATTTGCTAACTAACATTTCTGGAAGTTAGGCTCCTACCCTCCCACAGACACTGGGAGATGGGGCTGCTATGTTTGGGTGTTGGCTGGAACAAACAGTAAATCCATTTGGCAGCCTTGTGTTTTCTCAGGCAGGCATTTACTGATCTAGGGTCATCTTAGGGATGTAGGCTTGATGTATTAGTAACTGCTCATGTTTGCTCAAGTCTTTATATAAAAAAGTTGAGGCCTAGTCAAGAAAGGGCTCAGAGGAACCTGGCTAGAGTTTGGTCTGAAGAGACTCTTTTTCACAAATTAGAGAAAGAAGTATCACATGGCTGAATCCAGCAGCTCAAATGACTTCATCAATATTTATTTTTCTCTGCCTCACAGCTTTTATTTCCTTCTGTTTTGGCTTCTCTCCTTAGCAAAATGACTGCTCTTCGTGATTCCCTGAGCTCGAAGCTTTTCTGGTCACTTCAGTAATTCCAGTGCAGAAGAATGTTTGCCTTTCTCCTAATCACTCAAGCAAAAGTTCCAAGAGTTTGACACTCCATGAATCATGTTACCCTCTCTGAGCCAAAATACTCTGAGGGATGAATGTGATGTCGTTGTTGACTGGATTTGTGTCACATGACTAATCCTGGACTAAGCCTGGACTCAGAATTGTAATCACTCTACCTAAATTACGTGGGCTCAAAGTAGATGTATAGCTGATCACCAAGAAAATATGTTCTGTTTTCAAGTAAAAGGGAAATAGATTCCTGTCAGTTAACAGAAAATAGCCACCAAACTAAAAAAGTATCCTTTATTATTTTTCTTACTCTTACTTATACCGTTCAATAAACACAGATTGTTGTCGGCAAGACTTTATAAGGCACTGATCAGAAGCAGAGAAAGATATTGTTTCATATGAAAATGCACGAATTGTTCCAAAGAATTATAATTAAGCTATCCATAGTTTATAAAAATCATACTTTGTGTTTTTTAAGAACATGAATATAACAAATTTTTTTTCCTATGTAGTGTTCTGTAGTTCCATGATTTATATTGCTTTTCATTCTTAAACTTAGATTTGAATGGGTATTAGTCTGTAATCCTAACTAATTGTTTTTCTATACTTAAAAGAAATATTTATAAATGACTAGAAATCAAAATCCACATGACATCTGTTGTTCACAGCCGGAACATTACTCATTCACTTTTATTGTTCAAAATCATTTCCATTTGACGTAAGGACAATTAACTACACACATCATGAAAGATAATCACATAATTAAATATTCTTCACAGCACCAGAACACTTTAAAAATATTACTGTAGGAAGTTGGTTCACATTGGGAGGGCAATTTTAACAAAGTAGTAGAAAGAGTGACTAATTTTTTTAAATGCCTTTTTTTTTTCCCCAGGTGTGAAAAGAAGCTTCAGATTAGAAGGAAAATAACGATATTTCCTTAATCAAACCACCAGTATTTCTTTTTAAATCTTATTTCCTATTGTTCTTTAAAGAAATGTTTTTTTGTTTGTGTGTGTGTGTGTTTTTCTAACTCTTTATTTTAATTTCAGTATAGTTAACATTTAGTGTGATATTAGTTTCTGGTATACAATATAGTAATTCAACAATTCTATTTATTACTCAGGGCACCTCATGACAAGTATAACCTTAAATCTATCACCGTTTTCACCTATGACCCCACCATCTCCTCTCTGCTAATCGTCAGTTTGTTTTCTACAGTTAAGAGCCTTCCCAGGTGCCTGGGTGGCTCAGTGGGTTAAAGCCTCTGCCTTTGGCTCAGGTCATAATCTCAGGGTCCTGGGATCAAGTCCCACATCGGGCTCTCTGCTTGGCAGGGAGCCTGCTTCCTCCTCTCTCTGCCTGCCTCTCTGCCTACTTGTGATCTCTGTCTGTCAGATAAATAAATAAAATCTTTAAAAAAATAAAATAAAAAGAGTCTTCCCTCTGTAGTTGTCTTTTTTTCTTTGTTCATTTTTTTGTTTCTTGAATTCTATATATGAATGAAGTCATAAGGTATTTGTCTTTCTCTGACTGACTTACTTCACTTAGTATTATATTCTATAACTCTATCCCTGTTCTTGCAAATGGCAAGATTTCATTGTTTCTTTTTTTTTTAATATTTTATTTATTTAACAGAGAGAAATCACAACTAGGCAGAGAGGCAGGCAGAGAGAGAGGAGGAAGCAGGCTCCCTGCGGAGCAGAGAGCCTGACGTGGGGCTCGATCCCAGGACCCTGAGATCATGACCTGAGCCGAAGGCAGTGGCTTAATCCACTGAGCCACCCAGGCGCCCCGATTTCATTATTTCTTATGGCTGAACATATTCCATTGTATATGTTGTATATACAACATCTTCTTTACTCATTCGTCTATCAGTGGACACTTGGCTGCTTCCATAATCTGAGTATTATAAATAATGTTGTTATACCATATATATGTAATGTTGTATATATCCTTTTAATTTAGTGTTTTTGTACTCTTTAGGTAAATACCCATCAGTTGTAATTACAGGATCCTAGGGTAGTTCTATTTTTAATGGTTTGAGGAACCTCCATACTATTTTCCAGAGTGGCTGCACCAGTTTGCATTCCCACCAATAACACAAGAGGGTTGGTTCCCCTTTCGCCACATCCTCACCAACACCTGTTGTTTCTTTTGTTGTTGATTTTAGCCATTCTGACAGGGGTGAGGTGATACCTCATTGTAGTTTTGATTTACATTTCCCTGATGATGAGTGACATTGTACATCTTTTCATGTGTCTGTTGGCCATTCAGATGTCTTCTTTGGGGAAATGTCTATTCATGTCTTCTGTCGATTTTTAATTGGGTTATTTGTTTTGGAGGTGTTGAGTTATATCAATTCTGTATAATATTTCATATACTAACACTTCATCAGATATGTCACTTGCAAATATCTTCTCCCATTCAGTAGATTGCCTTTGAGTTTTGTTATTTATTTTGCTGTACAGAAGCTTTTTATTTTGATGTAGTCCCAATAGTTAATCTTTTGCTTTTATTTCCCTTGTCTCAGGAGACATATCTAGAAAAAAGTGGCTACAGTTGATGTCAGAGAGAATTACCTGTGCTCTCTTCTAGGATTTTTATGGTTTCAAGTATCATATTTAGGTCTTTTTTTTTTTAAAGATTTTATTTATTTATTTGACAGACAGAGATCACAAGTAGGCAGAGGCAGGCAGAGAGAGAGGGGGGAAAGCAGGCTCCCTGCTGAGCAGAGAACCCCATGTGGGGCTTGATCCCAGGACCCTGGGATCATGACCCGAGCCGAAGGCAGAGGCTTTAACCCACTGAGCCACCCAGGTGCCCCAGGATTGCTTTCTTAATTTATCTTTCTGTTGCTTCATTATTAGTGTATAGAAATACAATGGAATATTGTACATTGATTTTGTATCCTGTGAGCTTCCTGAATGCATTTATCAGTTCTAGTACCTTTTCCACAAAGTCTTTAGGATTTTCCATATAGAATAGTATCATAGTATCTGCAATAGTATCTGCAAGTAGTGGATGTTTTATTTCTTCCTTGCCAATCTGGATGCCTTTTATTTCTTTTGTTGTCCGACTGCTGTGGTTAGAACTTCCAGTACTATGTTGAATAAAAGTGGTGACAGCAAACATCCTTGTCTTATTCCTGATCTTAGGGCAAAAGCTCTATTTTTCATCATTGAATATGATGTTAACTGTGGGTGTTGTCCATACTGACATCATGACTCTTAATACCAGCACTGCTAAATTTAAACTATATTCCCCGTGAGCTTCAGAGGGAAAGGGCAAAGGCTCAGTGAGTTTCATTCAAGATCTCGAATGATGTTTAGGAACTACAATTAAGTCATTGCTTCTGTCTTCTCTCATTCTTTATTCTTTCCTAATAGTGCTTATTTACAATATCTTAATCATATACCATGTTATTTTTATTTATTTTATCTTAATTTGTAGAGTGTTAAACAAAATGCCACATAACAGTATAAGTCTAAGTCTCAAATACAGTTTTCTAAAATTATTAACACCACTAAAAATTCACTTCCTAAGGAAAAACCTTATTTTTAATCTCATCTTTCCAAACATTTTATAAAACAAAACACAACAAAAATATTTCTAAAAAGATGCAAAAATGGAATAAAAGAGTAATCTAAATTATTTTAAATAAATTTAAATTATTTTATCTATTATTAGTAAAAATATTTACTGGCTCTCCCTCAAAATACCAATAATAATAGTAACAGATTTTTTTTTTTACGATTTTATTCATTCACTTGACAGGCAGAGATCACAAGTAGGCAGAGAGGCAGGCAGAGAGAGGAGGAGGAAGCAGACTCCTGCTGAGCAGAGAGCCCGATGAGGGGCTTGATCCCAGGACCCTGGAATCATGACCTGAGCCAAAGGCAGAGGCTTTAACCCACTGAGCCACCCAGGTGCCCCAATAGTAACAGATTTAAGTGATTATAGCAGAATAATTTTAGTTATTTAGAAAACCCTGGTTTTATATTTTTTCTGGTTTTATATTATTAATACAATATATCATGACTCCAATCTTTCTAGTTTTATGTATTAATTATAATAATGATCACAAGTAAAGATGTAATAAAATTTATATAGATCAAAACAGAGTGAATTAATCATGCATTTTGCTCACTAAAATATTATAGATATTTTCAAATCCACCCACCAAGAATGCATAGAATTATTTTTTGTTTTGTTTTGTGTTCTCATCTTTAATTGTCAAGGAAATTTCTAACGTTCTTGAGAACATTAAATTGCCCCTAAAATTTTAAAAATGGCTGCTTAAACAATATTAGTTATATAGATTCATAACTGTTGAAACTCTTACTTTGGAATATTAAAGAGCTTATATATGAATTTTGAATTTTTGAAATCCTAAAGACAATGGAATTTTTACATGAGAAACACATCATTTATGAAGTTTTGGAGCAACAAAATTCACATTTTTGTTGGTGGGACTGCAAAATAGCATATCCACTTTGATAGTCACTTTGGCAGTTTCTCACACAACTGATACACTCTTACCTTATTATCCACCAATGGCACTAGTTGGTGTTTGCCCAAAGAAAATGAAACTATGTCCACACAAAAACTATACATGAGTGCTTATAGTAGCTTTTTCACAATTGTTAAAGTTTGGAAGCTACCAAGATGTACATCAATAGGTAAACTGGTATATTCAAAGTGGAATATTATTATAATGATAAAAATAAATGAGATATCAATTAATAGCAAGATATCAAGGAACTTTAAATGCACACTGCTAAGCGAAAATAACCAATTTCTAAAGTCTATGTACTGCATGATTCCATCTATAAGATATTCTCAAAAAAGCAGAACTATAAAGATGGTAAAAAGATTAGTGGTTGCCTGAGGTTTGGGGTGAGGTAGATAAGAATAAATAACTAGACCACTGGGGATAGTTTTTTAAAGATTTACTTTTTTTTTTTTTTTTTTTGGATTAGTTTTAGGTCCACAACAAAATTGAGAGTAAGGTACAGAGATTTATTATATACCACCTGTCTCCACACATATATCTCCTCTTCCATTATCAACAGCATTCACAAGAAAAATACATTCTTTACCAAAGATGAACCTACACTGACACATCATAATTACCTGAAGTCCATAGTTGACTTAAGGGTTCTGTTTAAGTATAGTGCATCCCGTGAATTTGAAAAATGTGTAATGACATTTATCCATCACTGTAATATCATACGGAGTATTTTCTTTTACTTCTTCTTCTTTTTTTTCAGAGTATTTTTCACTGCCCTAAAAATTCTCTGTACTCTGCCCATGCCTGTTGCCTGCTGTTTCGAAAGTTTATTAACTATCAACTCAATTTCTTCGGTAGATACAGACCTATTCAAATCTTCTATTTCTTCTTGTGTGCGTTTGACAGATTGGGTCTTTTACAGTTATCAAATTTGTGGACACAAAGTTGTTCATAACATGCTATTTCTTATTCTTTTAAATTCCCCGAGGTCTGTAGTGATGCCACTCTTTCATTTCTGATATTAGTAATTTGTATCCTTTATTTTTTTTACTTAGTGTGGCTAGAGGCTTATCAATTTTATTACTCTTTGCAATGAACTTTATTGATTTTCTGTTTTTAATGTCTTGATTTCTGCTCTAATTGTATTACTTCACTTCTTCTATTACTTTGGATTTAATTTGTTCTTCTTTTTAGACTTTCCTAAGATGGAAACTTACGTGATTGATTTTTAGATCTTTCTCCTTTTCTAATATATACATTTGAAGCTATACATTTCCCTTTATGTATTGTTTTCATTTTGGTAGATTGTGTTTTCATTTTCATTTAGTTCAAACTATTGTTAAATTTCTCTTGAGATTTCTTTTTGACTCCAGGTATTATTTAGAAGTGGTTTTTTTTTTTTTAAGATTTTATTTATTTATTTGACAGGCAGAGATCACAAGTAGTCAGAGAGGCAGGCAGAGAGAGAGAGGAGGAAGCAGGCTCCCTACTGAGCAGAGAGCCCGATGCGGGGCTCGATCCCAGAACCCTGGGACCATGACCTGAGCCGAAGGCAGAGGCTTTAACCCACTGAGCCACCCAGGCGCCCCTAGAAGTGTGTTTTTTAATTTCCATGTATTATGGGACTTTCCAGTTATCTTTCTGTTACTGATTTCTAGTTCAATTCTATCATAATCCAAGAGTAGATACTGAATGATTTCTATTCTTCTTTTTTTTTAAAAGATTTTATTTATTTGGTATATATAGAGAGATCACAAGTAGATAGAGAGGCAAGCAGAGAGAGAGGGGGAAGCAGGCTCCCTGCTGAGCAGAGAGCCCCATGTGGGGCTCGATCCCAGGACCTTGAGATCATGATCTGAGCCGAAGGCAGAGGCTTAACCCACTGAGCCACCCAGGCGCCCCAATTTCTATTCTTCTAAATACATTAAAATGTGGTTTATCTTAATGAGTGTTTCATGTGACTTGTGAAAAATGTGAATTCTGCTATTAATCAATGAAGTAGTCTATATATGCCAATGACACCCAGTTCATCCATGGTGTTGTTTAGTTCAACTTTGTCCTTACTGATTTTCCACAGATATTTTAGGGGAGGTCAGTCAAACTATGCAGTACAATACTGTAATGATGAATACATGTTGTACATTTATTAAAAATTATGGAATATACAACATGAAGAGTAAACCCAAATGTAAATTATAGGCTTTAGTTAGTACTATGTCAATTCTTGGTCACCAAAGGTAATTAATGTACCACACTAGCACAAAATATTAGTAGGAAGGGAATTGTGTGAAGGTATATATGGGAACTCTCTGTAATTTTCTTTGAATTTGTCTGTAACCCTACAACAGCACCCAAAAAAATCTACAAATTTTTAAAAGTAAAATTAAGAAATATACAAAAAAGAAAAAAGTACATAGTGCATTCATATCCCATTATAGATTAATATTCCATTAAATCTTTTCCTCTTGGAAATTATTAAAGAGTCTAGATGTGAATTTCTAATTTGTAGAAGTACACAGATGATGGAATTTTTTTTTACCTTTTTTTTTAAGATTTTATTTATTTATTTGACAGAGATCACAAGCAGGCAGAGAGGCAGGCAGAGAGAGAGAGGAAGGGAAGCAGCTCCCTGCTGAGCAGAGACAGCCCGATGCAGGGCTTGAACCCAGGACACTGGGATCATGACCTGAGCCAAAGGCAGAGGCTTTAACCCACTGAGCCACCCAGGCGCCCCAGATGATGGAATTTTTATATGTGAAATACATGTTTGATGTATTTCCAAGGATCTGGTTCCAAATACTTTTGCTTTAGCATCAGTTTCTTTTGAAAAATGATTACTTTCTTATTATTTTTAAAACTGACCTTAAAATGATTAAAATTTTTTATTTTTAAAATATTTCATATTATCCATTTACTAGTATATATGTACTACCATAGAAAACATTGGTAATTTTTGAACACTTCTCTTTGGGTAGAAGGAAAATAAGTCACCTAACTATAAGGCTGATTTTTTTACTTTACCAAATATATCTCAGTTTTCCTGAGATAGACTCAATTTGAGCCTGTTGTCTCAACATCCTGTCCAGTAAATGCCATCTTTTATTTTCAAATGTGTTTCATTTGACAATATATTATATCGTCACCATTAATAAGAATAAGAGTGACACAGATGAGATAATATCATCCTCGGTTATCATTAAGAAAAGTATTTTCAATGGCTCTAGCTTATGCTTTCCTCATGGCACCATGGTAGGATTTTTGTCATAAATAAGTTTTACCAGATCTTAATAGAAACCCTGAGAGGAAGTTTGATTTTAACAAAGAGTATTCTTAATTCACATGTTGTTTGCCAGCAATTCTTATACCTCTTTCCACCTAATATATGGCTTCTCATCTAGTTTCTTATTTTCTTGAAAGGGTTTTATGTGGGTTCAACCTTGAGACTCAGAAATCTTACAAACAATAATTTGTTATGCTGTGAAATCACTGAGTTCTGGATATTTACATGTATATATGTAATAACAGTAGGAATAATTGTATGTATTTTCTTAGACTTATTTCCCATTGTAATGCTGAGGAATTACTGAGCATTGACATACTAATCTAATTCTCTGTAACAATGCTATAGCCCCAAATTTCTGGGTCACTATGTGAACCACAGTTTTGCTAAGATAATGGAACTTCTGTTTTTAGATGAGTTTTAGATAAGGATCAATAAGCATGTAGGCAATTTAATGCAACTCTTTGGCTATAAACTGCCTCAGCAGACATATGTTTCTTTAATGCGTTCACTTTAATGTGGTAAAAGTAATCCTATTTACATTCATATGTATTAGTTGCTGTTTTTATTTAGCAACAAATTTTAAGGATTGGGAATACTTTTATTTTGCCCTGGCTTTCTTCCATTCTCTAAACTTGTGTCTATTTATTCATAAACACACAGGGAAGACAGCAGGCAAACAATGATCCATCTTCAATTAAACATTATATTTTACATCAAGGATAAAGAGGGTCCAGGGAAATTAATCCTTTGCCCTAGGAAGTTTATTAAAAATGCTAAATCAGGAACTGATGGCAGCTTAAATAGCTTGAAATAATTCTCCAGGGAAACTCTTTTAAAATCCTATCTGTTAAGATAGATTTGGTTCAAGAAGAGGCAAAGACCAAATTTTTAAAAAAATACATAACACATTGAAAACAATGCTGACCTTAAATACCAAAGCTAAGCAATTACATACAATTTTTACATAATAGACATTATTTTTTAAAATATTTTATTTATTTATTTGACATAGAGAGAGATCACAAGTAAGCAGAGAGGCAGGCAGAGAGAGAGAGGGAAGCAGGCTCTATGCTGAGTAGAGAGCCTGATGCGGGGCTTGATCCCAGGACCTTGGAATCATGACCTGAGCCGAAGGCAGAGGCTTTAACCCACTGAGCCATCCAGGCGCCCCTACGTAATAGACATTATTTGTCAATAAGACTCTATTTAGTACTGAGCTTGAATCATCTTTTTAAATTAAGAAGAACTTAAATATCTGAAACTACCTCTGAAAATAATAAAAAAAAGGTATCAAGTTAGAAAAACTGGTGCTTAGTTAAATATTTATATTCATGCATGATTGGAACAGGCCTCCCATAAATATCTACTGCAAAAATGACACAGATTGAAATGTTTCTGCACAGAAGACATGGTCTTAGCTTTAGGATTTATTTATTAAAGAGTAAGGATGTAGAAAAAATATCTCTGTATGCTATAATTAATTGAGGTATGTGGCAAGTGTCTCAAAGTGTGGTATGTACAAAATATATTTTACTTCATAATGTATGATAATCATTCCAAGACTAGTATAAATAGCAGGTTTTTAAAAAACTTCAAGGGAAAATTTCAGTTTCTGCTCTAATATGCAAAGATCTTGGAAAGGATCAATCCCATATTCACAACAAGAAACAAACTAAATACATTCATAATCAATAGCTCTTGTTAGATATAGCAGAGCACTGAGGTCACATAGCAAACCACTGCCCCCAAAACTGAAGACACAGACATATATAGATCTATTACTTGCTCATAGGGAGAGTTGAGAGTTAAAAACTCCCGAGGATTCAGTCTTGGGAAGGACACCTTGTTGGAACACAACCCGTATCCTTGCCAGTGTGACTGGGGTCATGTTGAATCCTGTGAGAAAATTCTAGGAGATGGAGGGCAAGAGTCTTCCTGAGTCAATGCCCAGAATAAACATGGGAGGATCCCTAGAGTGTTTTCCTGCCCTCCTTCAGATAGATCTGATAAGTGTGAAGAATCCTTAACTTGCTCTTGTCATTTAAAGCAGAGAGATATTGTCATTTAAAGCTAAGAGATAATCGTTGTTGTGCACTTGTCTGACTTGATTGCCTGCACGTGAATCACATCTCACAGGAAGCCCATGCCCTGCACATAAATCTATATCCTCTTTGTAATCAGATCTTGTGGAAGGTATAAAAGAAATGATTATAAGAAATAAAGACATCTACTGATCACCAGTCCGTAGTCCCCCATCACTTCAGCTCCGATCACCAGGATCTCCACCTCATAAAGGTGACAACACCTGTACTTTCATGAGCTCCTTCAGGAAAGGAGGCAGGCTCTTGCTGAAGATCCAAGAAAAATTATCTCCTACTTCCAGTCATGGAGAATTAGAGAATAACAATTTTGAAATAGTCCCAGACCATTATGTTTACCATAACAAACTGCCCTCAAAGGAAAATACTTTACCAGAGCCTTATCCAACTAAGGCAAAGAAGAAATAAACAACTAGCCTTCAGGTCTCACAGGGGGAGTAAAAGAAAAAGGCTAAGAAATGCTTCTAAATGTCACAACCCAGAGACACTGGCACACCCCCAAAAGGACAATTAACTGTAAAATTACAGAATGTTCTTCCTCCCAAATATCTTCTAACCAATTCAATAGGGATCCAGTAAAATGACAGTGGATTACTGAGAGAGCTTCAAGACAGACTCTATTTAAGAAGTTTCTACGGAAACCCAGAGAAACTGGGGACAAAAGTAAGGGCACAGAGGAAGCTGAAGCCTCTCACCCTTTGAGTTACAGCAAACATTAATGCAGCATAAACTCTAGCCAGATAAACATATCACTTCCCGTGAAAAAGCCTATGTACCTTGGTTCTTATTTCTTGATACAGCATGTTCAGTTCTCAACGAAAAATTATAAGGCATGGTACAAAAGGCAAGAAAAAGCGCAGTCTAAAGGGACAAAAGTGTCCAAAATGAGATAAGGGAGTATTTTGGAATTATCAGATAGGAAATGTAAAATGACTATGTTTAATATGTTAAAGGCTCCAGTGAAAACAGGCAATGTGCAAGAACAGATAAGTCATGTAGCAAAGAGATGGAAACCCTAAGAAAAATTTAAAAGACAATCCAAGAAATCAAAGACTGAATGAAGGAATCAAAGAATGCCTTTGATGGATTCATCATTAGACTAACACAGATGAGGGAAAAAAAATCAGTGAGCTTGAAGATATGAAAATCTGAACTGAAAAATGAAGGGAGAAATGGATTAAAAAAACCCAAGAAACAGAATATTCAAGAACCACAGGACTATTATAAAAGGTGGGGCATAAACGTAATGGGGAATGCCAGAAGGAGATGAAAGACTGAGAAAAACACAAGATAATTATTTGAACTAACAATGGCTGATAATTTCCAAAACTGTAACTAACAGCAAGAAACCCAGAGAACAACAAGCAGGGTAAATACTAAAAAGTCTATACCTAAGCAAACTGCAGAAAATCAAAGGCAAAGAGAAAATCTTGAAAAAAGTCAAAAGAAAAAAATGCTCTACTTAAAGAAGAGCAAAGATAAAAATTACATAAGACATTTCCTCAAAAAGTATACAAGCAAGAGAAAGTGGAATAAGTTTTTTAGTGTTAAAACAACAATGATCTAGAATTCCATATCCATTCAAATATTCTCAAAAGTGAAGGATAGGAGAGGCAAGATGGCAGAGGAGTAGCAGACTGAAATGAGATCAGATCTCAGGAGTTTGGCTAGAAAGGTATCAAACCATTCAGAACACCTACAAACTCAACAGGAGATAGAAAAGAAGAAGAGCAGCAATTCTAGGAACAGAAGAGCGACCACTTTCTGAAAGGTAGGACATGCGGAGAAATGAATCCAAAGCCATGGGAAGACAGACCTCGGGGGGAGGGGCTGGCTCCCAGCAAGCAGCAGAGCAGTGGGGAACAAAATCTGAACTTTTAGAAGTTTGCTCCGCTGAGGGACATTGCTCCAGAGGTTAAGCGGGGGTGGAGCCCTTGCAGGGACAGTGTGGTCTCAGGTCCCGCGGGGTCACAGAAAGATTCGGGGTGTCGGAGTATGGCAGAGCTGCCAGGTATCAAGTGGGGAAGCTGCCTATAGAGACAGAGCTGAAGAGTGAGCTTTCAGAATGGGGTTACCTTAAACTGTGATCCAAGGCACAGTTGGGCCACAGCTCTTGGAGCACAGACCCCAGAAGTGGCAGATCCAGGGACTCACCTTCCTCCTCTGGGAGGAGCAGCACAGCAGGAATCTACTGCATTTGGAGACTCCAAAAGGGGCCATGTGCCAGAGATAGAAATGCTCAGTCACAGGCCAGGTGAGCTTGGAGTGCAGCCAGTGACCAGGGAGACAGGAGTGATTGCCTGCTTATTTCTGAAGGCACACTGAGGAGTAGGGCCCTGAGCTCTTGGCTCCTCTGGGCTGGAGACTGGGAGGCCACCATTTACATTCCCATACCCCAAAGCAGTACGGAGAGTGTTCAGGGAACAAAAGCTCTGAGAACTAACCTGAGCAGATTACTTAGCCTGGTCCTCGGTAAGGGTGCTTCAATTCTGCCTTGAGCAAAGACATTTGAGAATCACTGCAACAAGCTCCTCCTGCAGAAGACCAGCAAGAACATCAGCAAAGACCAAATTCATCTATCAAGAACAGCAGAACTCCAGAGCTAGGGGAGAGCAATGCATAGAAGTCATGACTTTTGCCCCATTATCCTTTAGTCTTGCAAAGTCAAATTTTTTAATTTGATTTAAAATTTAATTTTATTTTTTTCCTTTACTATTTTTTAACTTTGTCCTTTTAACGTCTTTTTAACTGGTTTATCTTCTAAAAAAAATCTTTTTAAACCTTCATTGCTATAGTCATATTTTCTCCCTTCATTGTATTTAACCATAATTTTTGTATACATACAGGTTTTATTTACTAAAAAATTTTGGGATACTAATTTTTCTAATATATCAAAATATACCTTAATCTAGCACATGGCTTTGTTCTAGTCTCCAGTCTGAGCACATTCCCTCTTTTTTTTTTCCCAACAAACTTACCAATTCCTTTTCAGAATTATTTTTAAACTTTCATCTTTATGGTCATATTCCATCTCTTCATGGTGTTTACCCTTATTTTTGTGTATATATATGTTTTTATTTCTTTTTTTCTTTTCTTTATTTAAAATTTTGGGACATACTTTCTTCTAAGAGACCAAAATATACCCCAAATCAGGTGGGTGGCTCTGTTCTATCTGTTCTATTCACCAATCTTTATATATATATATATATATATATATATATACACACACACATATATATGAAATTTTTATATATATGAAATACACATATAGAATAAAATAATAGCTATATATAATAATATAATAATATGATAATAATATATATTATATAAATATAATATTTATATAATAATATAAAATTATTACATATATAATTCATTTTTTTATTATTATTTCATTTTTCCCCTTTCTTCTCCCCACAGTTTTGGATCTCTTCTGATTTGCTTAGCATACATTTTTCTGGGGTGTCTGCCACCCTTTTAGTATTTTATTCTCTCATACATATATTCCTATCTGGATAAAATGACAAGGCAGAAAACTTCACCACAAATAAAAGAACAAGAGGCAGTAGCAATGACTGGGGAACTAATCAATATGAACATTAGTAATATTTCAGAACTAGAGTTGAGAACAATGATTCTCAAGGGGCTACTGGGCTTGAAAAAGGCATGGGAAATATTAGAGAACCACTTCCTGGAGAAATAAAATCCCTTTCTGGAGAAATAAAAGAACTAAAATCTACCCAAGTTGAAATCAATAAAACTATTAATAAGGTGCAATAAATAATGGAGTCTCCTACTGCTAGGATAAATGAGGCAGAAGAGATAATTAGTGATATAGAAGACTAAATGACAGAGAATAAAGAAGCTGAACAAAAAAGACAAACAACTGCTGGACAACGAGAGGAGAATTTGAGAGATAAGTGATACCATATGATGAAACAACATTAGCATAATTGGGATTCAGAAGAAGAAGAAAGAAAGAGGGGGGACAGAAGGTACAGTGGAGCAAATTATAGTAGGGAATTTCCCTAATATGGCAATGGGAACAAGCATCAAAAACCAAAATTTGAGGGGAACCCCCCTCAAATCAATAAAAACAGGTCCACATCCCATCATCTAATAGTAAAACTTACAAGTCTTAAAGAGACAAAGAGAAAATCCTGAAAGCAGCTCAGGACAAGAGGTCTGTAACATACACTGCTAGAAATATTAGATGGGCATCAGATTTATCCAAAGAGACCTGGCAGGACAGAAAGAACTGGCATGATACAGTCAGAGCACTAAATGAAAAAATATGCAGTGAAGAATACTATATTCAGCTAGGCTATCATTGCAAATAGAAGGATAGATAAAAAGCTTCCAGGACAAACAAAAATTAAAAGAATTTGCAAACACCAAACCATCCCCATAGGAAATATTGAAAGGTGTCCTTTAAGCAAAGAGAGAGCCTAAAAGTAGTAGATCAGAAAGGAACAGAGACAATATACAGTAACAGTCACCTTACAGGCAATACAATGGCACTAAATTCATATCTTTCAATAGTTATCCTGAATGCAAATGGGATAAATGCCCCAATCAAAAGACACAGGGTATCAGAATGGATAAAAAACCAAAACCCATCAATATGCTGTCTACAAGAAACTCCTTTTAGATCCAAAAGCACCTCCAATTTTATTTATTTTTATTTTTTTAAAAGATTTTATTTTATTTATTTGACAGAGAGAGAGAGATCACAAGTAGGCAGAGAGGCAGGCAGAGAGAGGAAGGGAAGCAGGCTCCCTGCTGAGCTGAGAGCCCAATGTGGGGCTCAATCCCAGAACCCTAGGATCATGACCTGAGCCGAAGGCAGAGGCTTTAACCCACTGAGCCATCCATGTGCCCCCAAAAGCACCTCCAATTTTAAAGTGAGGGGCTGGAAAACCATTTACCATGCTAACGGACATCAAAAGACACCTGGAGTGGCAATCCTTATATCAGATAAATTAGATTTTAAGCCAAAGACTATAATAAGAAATGGGAAAGGATTCTATATCATACTTAAGGGTCTGTCCAACGAGAAGATCTAACAATGCTAAATATCTATGCTCCTACCATGGGAGTAGCCAACTATATAAACCAATTAATAACAAAATCAAAGAAACACATCGACAATAATACAATAGTAGTATGGGACATTAACACCCTCCTCACTGATATGGACAGATCATCCAAGCAAAAGATCAACAAGGAAATAAAATCCTTAAATGACACACTGGACCAGATGGACATCACAGATATATGCAAACATTTCATCCCAAAGCAACAGAATATACTTTCTCCTCTAGTGCACATGGAACATTCTCCAGAATAGATCACATCCTGGGTCACAAATCAGGTCTCAACTGGTACCAAAAGATTGGGATTTTTCCCTGTGTATTTTCAGACCACAGTGTTCTGAAGCTAGAACTCAATCACAAGAGGAAAGTTAGAAAGAATTCAAATACATGGAGGCTAAAGAGCATCCTACTAAAAACAAATAGGTCAACCAGGAAATTAAAGAAGAATTTTTAAAAATTCATGGAAACAAATGAAAATGAAAACACAACTGTTCAAAATCTATAAGACACAGCAAAGATGGTCTTGAGAGGAAAATGTACTGATACAAGACTTTCTCAGGAAAGCACACACCTAACCCTACACCTAAAGAAGCTGGAGAAAGAACAGCAAAGAAAGCTTAAACCCAGCACGAGAAGAGAAATCATAAAGATCAGAGCAGAAATCAATGAAATAGACACCAAAGAACAGTAGAACAGATCAACGAAACTAGAAGCTGGTTCTTTGAAAGGATTAATAAGATTGATAAGCCTCTGTCCAGACTTATCAAAAAGAAAAGAGAAAAGATTCAAATAAATAAAACGACGAATGAAAGAGAAGCGATTACAACCAACACCAAAAAAATACAAACAATTATAAGAACATATTACGAGCAACTATATGCCACCAAATTTGACAATCTGAAAGAAATGGATGCATTCCTAGAGACATATAAACTACCAAAATTGAACCAGGAAGAAACAGAAAATCTGAACAGACCCATAACCAGTTAGGAGATTGAAGCAGTCATCAAATGTCTCCCAACAAACAAGAGCCCAGGGCCAGACAGCTTCCCAGGGGAATTCCACCAAACATTTAAGGAAGAATTAATACCTATTGTCCTGAAACTGTTCCAAAAAATAGAAATGGAAGGAAAACTTCCAAACTCATTTTATGAGACCAGCATTAACTTGATCCCCAAACCAGACAAAGCCCCCACCAAAAGGATGATTACAAACCAATATCCTTGATGCACACAGATGTGAAAATTCTCACCAAAACACTAGCCAATAGGATCCAACAGTACATTAAAAGGATTATTCACCACGACCAAGTGGGATTTATTCTTGGGCTGCAAGGTTGGTTCAATATCAACAAATCAATCAATGTGATACAATACATTAATAAAAGAAGAATAAGAATGATATGATATTCTCAGTAGATGCTGAAGAGGCAATATACAGCATCCTTTCTTGATCAAAACTCTTCAAAGTGTAGGGATAGAGGGTACATACCTCAATACCATCAAAACAATCTATGAAAAATCCATAGCAAGTATCATTCTCAATGGGGAAAAACTGAGAGCTTTTCCCCTAAGGTCAGGAACATGGCAGGGATGTCCACTATCACCACTGATATTCAACATAGTACTAGAAGCCCTAGCCTCAGCAATCAGACAACAAAAAGAAACAAAAGGCATCCAAATCAGCAAAGAAGAAGTCAAACTCACTCTTTGGAGATGATAGTATACTTTATGTGGAAAACCCCAAAGACTCCAACCCAAAACTGCTAGAACTCATATGAGAATTCAGTAAAGTGTCAGGATTTAAAATCAATGCACAGAAATCAGTTGCATTTCTATACACCAACAGCAAGACAGAAGAAAGAGAAATTAAGGTCTCTTCAACAAATGGTATTGGGGAAAATTGGACAGCCACATGCAGAAAAATGAAACTACAATTTCCTTACACCACACAAAAGTAGACTCAAAACGGATGAAAGACTTCAATGTGAGACAGGAATCCATCAAAATCCTTGAGGAGAACACAGGCAGCAACCTCATCGACCTCAGCCACAGCACCTTCTTCCTAATAACATCGCCAAAGGCAAGGGAAACAAGGGCAAAAATGAACTATTGGGACTTCATCAAGATCAAAAGTTTGCACAGCAAAGGAAACAGTCATCAAAACCAAAGGACACCTGAAAGAATGGGAGATATTCACAAATGACATATCAGATGAGGGGCTAGTATCCAAAATCTATCAAGAACTTCTCAAACTCAACACCCAAAGAACAAATAATCCAATCAAGAAATGGGCAGAGGACATGAACAGACATTTCTGCAAAGAAGACATCCAGATGGCCAACAGACACATGAAAAAGTGCCCCACATCACTTGCATCAGGGAAATACAAATCAAAACCACCATGAGATACCACCTCACACCAGTCAGAATGGCTAAAATTAAGAAGTCAGGAAATGACAGATTAGAGAGGATCCCCAGAAAGGGGAACCCTCCTACACTGCTGGTGGAAATTCAAGCTGGTGCAGCCACTCTGGAAAACAGCATGGAGGTTCCTCAAATTGTTGAAAATAGAACTACCCTATGACTCAGCATTCACACTACTGGATATTTACCCTAAAGATACAAATGTAGTGATCCAAAAGGGCATGTGTACCCGAATGTTTATAGCAGCAATGTCCACAATAGCCAAACTATGGAAAGAACCTAGATGTCCATCAATAGATGAATGGATAAAGAAGAGATGGTATATATGTACAATGGAATACTATGCATCCATCAAAAGAAATCTTGCCATTTGCAATGAAGTGGACTGAATTAGAGGGTATTATGCTGTGTGAAATAAGTTAATCAGAGGAAAATTATCATATGATCTCCCTGATATGAGGAATTTGAGAGGCAAAGTAGGGGGTTTGGGAGTAGGGAAAGAAAAAATGAAACAAGATGAGACCAAGAGGGAGACAAACCATAAGAGACTTAATCTCAGAAAACAAACTGAGGGTTGCTGTGGGGAGCAGGTTATGGAGAGGGTGGTTGGGTTACGGACATATGGGGAGGGTATGTGATGTGGTGAATGCTATGAAGTGTGTAAGCCTGACGATTCACAGACCTGTACCCCTGGTGCAAATAATACGTTATATGTTAATAAAAATAATTAATAAAAAAAAGAAGGATAAACAAACACTTTTTCTTTCAAACAAAAAACTGAGGGAGTTTGTCACCAGTAGGTCTGCCTTACAAGAATGGTAAAATGAAATATTTTATTTGTCTTACTCTTAATTTATTTAACAGAGCTATTTCTTCAAAATAATAGCAACCATATATTGGACAAATATATTTTGTAAGTAAAATGAATGAGAAAAATGTACAAGGATAGAAAAAGGAATACTTTATTATAAGGAGAAAGATCGATCACAAATAAGAATGCTAATTTGTTAAATGTGGGAATTGACAAAGGTAATGGGTGGTAGTTTTGTTTTAGAAAAGAAGAATCTCCTTTTGAGACAGGAGAGAAAAAACTCAATGATGTAAGTGGTGAAAATGACCTCCATCCTCAGTAAATTAGTCAGGATGCCTCTCTGTGGAATGAGAAGAATAATATTGAAAATGACATTAAAATAAAGATCTAAAAAAGAATTAAAAAATGTAAAAATACTTCTATAGGTGATGAATCCATATGAGGCCAATAAACAGATTTCTAGGTAGAGATTAAGACCTAAGATAAATAAATTATCATGCTGGATCCTTGTCTCATGTTCTGTGAACATTTACAGCAATATCAGTCTGAACAGAAGCCAGAAATGAAGTAAAGACACAGGCAGAGTATTATCTTAGGGAGCCTTGTTTTTCTATTTTTTCATTTACTTAAATGCTAATTATCTAAATTTCTGCTCTCTTTACTGACACTTCCTTTTAACTCTTTGATTTCAGTGGTTAAGATATAGAGAAAGGAAAAGAAAAATAAAATAGGATAAAAATAGAAAGGGATACAAATCTTAAAATAAATAAACACTCTGATCTCTAGTCTTTCTGGGTGATGGATAGAAAACAAAATAAAACAAAAGTAATGTGATAAAGTGTCTAAATTTTGTTTAAGCTTTTACTGGTCTCTTTCCACTGAGCCAGTAGGAGCTGTAAGGGAATACTGCTTTTACCCTAACAATGAAAAAAAAAGTCCAAGTAATCTGAAAAATCATAATTTTTATGAATCTGTAAGACATAGGATTCCATTAGGTAACATATCAATTGAACTCCAACGTGTTACAAGTCACTACTGGAAGACGTGAGGCACAGGAGTTTTTTTTGTTTTTTTGCTTTTTGTTTTTTTTTAACCTTCAGAAGACCATAGAAAAGAGGAAGTTTACCAAAAGGTAAGAAGAAATTGACTAAAATGTTAACCAGTTTTTAGAGGTCAAATATGGGGCAGGATGACAGTTTGGAAAAGCTAGGACCCCAAACCCAAAGTAAATTTATAGCCCTCCAAAGGGTGCTCATAAGAAGTCCTGGGGACTAAAAAACATCAAACGAACACAAAAACAAGGTGTGGGGACAAGGCAGAAAATCAAAAAGATCCTCTCTCCCTGGTATAGGATGCAGAAGATGATTAGGTGCTGCTGGAGAAAGACACAAAATCATGCCCATTTCCTTCAGAACATGCTTTCATTGGAGGAAAAATTGTAGGCTACTGGTGAAGGACAGCATACTCTCTAGCTCTCAAAAACTAGGCAGAACCCATGCTTCTAGAGGGTCAGGGTTGGGAGGAGGAAACCATATCTGCACGTGGGGAAATAAAAGAAGACTCTCACCAACAGGATGCAAATAGAGATCCACTATAGCTGGGGAAAGGAGAGGAGCAGGGTTGCTGGATTCAGCAAATAAAAAATGTAAGACTTCCAATTAAATTTAAATTTCAAATACAAAACAAATATTTTTAAATATGTTGATTGCATGGGACATGTTTGGATAAACAGCATATTCTACAGGACATACTTATAGTAAAAATGATTTATTATTTGCATGAAATTTGAATTTAAGGTAGAAGCAAAGCCTTTTGCCCATGAAGGAAGAGCAGGAAATCCTCAGGTGCCTCGATTCTGTTTGCTCTGCAGTCAGAATTGATGTAGTATCTGACCAGTTTTCAGCAACTGATCTGCATCTGTCATTTCTCACCTGAATTATTGGGAAGGTCCTTTAACTTTATAACTGTTTGGTAACTGGTATAACTGCTTTCTTCCTTGTCTGCATACAGTCATTTCTCAAGACAGCAGTCAGAATGTTACTGTTAAGACCTAAGTTTTAGTATCTTAGCTCAAGTCCTCCAATGGCTTCTAAAAGAAGAATGATCAGGAGAAAACCAAAGTTCTTGAGGCCTACAAAGTCCTGGAAAGTTTATCCCTTCCTCTGAATTCACTTCCTCACTACAACAACAGGGTCTCTTGCTGTCTGTTGAATCTGTCAATCATATTTCCATTTTAGGGCCTTTGGACTTGCCTTTTCTTTTCTTTTCTTTTCTTTCTTTCTTTCTTTCTTTCTTTCTTTCTTTCTTTCTTTCTTTCTTTCTTTTACTTTCCTTCCTCCTCCCCTTCCCTTCCCCTCCCTTCCTTCCGCCCTCCCTCCCTCCCTTCCTTCCTTCCCTCCTTCCTTCCTTCCCTCCTTCCTTCCTCCTTTCTTCCTTTGTTTCTTCCATTATTTTTGAGAAAGGGGCAGGGGGGCAGAGGGAGAGATTCTGCTTCAGGAGAAGCAGAATCTCTGCTGAGCATGGAGCCTGACTCAGGATTGATCCCCGGATCTTGAAATCATGAACTAGAACCAAAATTAAGTCAGCTGCTTAACCCACTCAGGCATCCCTGTTTTGTTTTTCTCTCTGCCTAAAAGGCCTTTCTCCCAATTATCAAAACATGGCTCTCCTCTCATCCTTTGGATATTTTCTCAAATGGCAGCTGTTAACTGAAACCTTCTGTTATTGTGTTTACCAAAATTCCATATTACCATTCCTACCCATCACTCCCTATTCTCAGCATGCTCTATTTTTAATCACCTAAAAAACCATATGTTTTATTTATTTATTTTGCTATTTTCTATTCCCCCCCCCCCCCCACTTTACAGGGGTTAGAGATTCTTTTGTTTTATTCATGGTTGTGTTCCAGGACTTAGAAGAGCTCCTGAAAACATAATTGTTCAATAAATACATATTGAATAAATGAAGAAGTATATAAATGAATGAATGAATTAAAGTATAAAATTGAGCAATGTTGCTATCAAAATGAAAATGTATAGATAGTGTTTTTAGAACACATAATAGTGTTTTAGAGCATATAATAATATTTTAGAGATGTTGATAAAACATAAAATAGTTTTAGAGATGTTGATAAAACATGGTATTTTTATATGTTGTTCCTTCTGAGTATTGATTACATTAGAGTATGGCTTTTCTTGATTCCTTAGGATGCTGCAGTAACCCTCAATCTCATGCTAAGTTTCTATATTGATATAAAGTGCTGCCTCAGATGGGACATACTGTAGCCTTTTAATACCAACATTCATCATAGTAAAATATATGCATGGCCTATAACTTCTGTGGAATAGCCTACAATGTGGAATAGGAGTGATCCCGAGGCAGAGCTTAAAATAAGCAAATAGGTCAAACGTTCAACTTACCTGCAATATTTTTAATTACTTGGCATATCTTTTTAAATGAATGTTCAGGCCCTATCAAACCATCGTGACACTAAACTTAAATGAGAGGAATACGAGAAGCCCCATGTGTTTCATCTTTTTTAATGCTCCAAGTAAAATGAATCTTTTGATTTTTTTCATCCTGAAAATGTCTCTAAAGAGCCAATGGTTTAAATGCAAAGTTCTTCCCTTAAGGAAAAGGTTCGAAGTTTTCATTTTCCAAGAGTAAAATATTACTTTCTCACATGAAAGTTTTGTCTATTTTATTGCTAGAGTTGAAAAAAGAAAAAGTCTCAGAACTTCTTTAATATAGCCCAATTCATCAAACTGATTTTTTCTTGCTCTAGGTTATTTCTCATTGATATTCCCTTTGGTGGCTAGAAATTTCTAAATTAGTGTTTCATACATCTATGTGGCACACATTATTTAGCTAACTATTACCTTTCATTTGTATTCATTATGTGTGTATGTGACTTTATCATTGCTCAGCATTATAATAACCATAAAAGAGTGATTTATATTGACATAGATACAGAGATAAAAGTATTTCATTTAAAAATCAGCATCTTTTCTTATTATAATCTGTTAAATAAAGGAACTTCATTAAACATAAAATGTCACTATGAACGTGTTTGTGTTTATTATAGTATCAGTGAAAAGAGCTTTTACTATCTTCTCATTTTGTTGTTCACATTTTGAAAATCTGTATGTCTTTTAAACCTTAAAATTCTGACTTTTATTGTTGAAAGAGCAGTGAAGTAATGATGATGGGAACAGTTGCATACTCTAGGTAAAAAAAAAAAAAGTTTATGTACTATATAAATAAAGTGTGCTGCCAAATTAAAGCAGGAATTTAGAGCCCAGGATGACAAATTTTTTCTTTTTTCTTTCTTGTTTTTGAGAATGTACATAACTGTTTTGAGTTTTATCCAGTTATAAAATATAAATATGCTCTACTCTTATATTCATCTCTTTAGCTGATGAAACCACAAGATTCACTTTAAGAAGTATTTTCAATTTGGATTAATTTTTATGTGAATATATATTCCATACATATGTTTTGAGGTAAAAATGGACAAACTCTCTATCAGTTTCACAAATGAGGGTTTGTTAAATGATTAAATAACAAAAAATCATAAAAATATAAATAATTCATTATTAAAAGTAATTAGTACTAAATTTCAAAAAGGTAACTGGTTTATTTTTGGTCCCTACTTTTTTACTTTGTAAAATTTAACAATATAAATGATCCTATGCAACGATACTATTGCTTACATTAAAATGGGAGTAATTATACTTACATTTAAATATACTTAAACATCATTTTTATAGTTCTGGAAGTCATTCTGGGATGATTATGTTTAAGTGTGAACTTCATTAGGCTAACTACCCAGATATTTGGTCAAGCACCTGTATAGGTATTGCTGTAGAATAATTTTTTGGGATGAGATTAACATTTAAATTAGTAAGCTTTGAGTAAAGTAGATTAACCTCCATAACCAAGAGCCTCATTCAATCAGTTGAAGACCTTAAGAGAAAAAGACTGAAGTTTCTCAAAGAAGAAGGAATTCCATCTACAGAATGCCTTCAAATTCTAGCTACACCAGTTTCTGGGTTCTCCAGTCTGCCCTCCCGCCTTGCAGATTTTAGACTTGGCAGTACTCACAATTGCATAAGCCAATTCCTTCAAGCCTGCCTTTCTCTCTCTTTCATACACAAACATCCTACTGGCTCTCTTTATCGGGAGAACCCTGACTTTGAACAATCTCTATCATAAATGTCTTTTGCTTTTTGACTGATGCCACCTCTCCTGTAGACTTTTCCTGGCCCTTTTTTCCTCTGACTCTCCCCAAGCCACCAGAGCTCACCACTTTGACCACATAAGCTTTTTTGAGAGGGAAAGAAGACTTGGAATTTTTGGTGGACTTTATAAATTCATGGGCGGAATAATGAAAGAAGCCAGAATGATAATAAAACAAATGATGTTACTCAAACCAACCCAGAAAATAATCAGCCTTGATGGAAGTAAATTCAGAAGTCAATTTCAAAAAAAAAAAAAAAAGGATTATCTTTAGATATATTTGCTGTAAAAAAAAAAAAAAAAGAAAGTAAATAACCTTTTGTAATCCTTAAGGGTTTCAAGGGCAGTAGTCTTATATTAGTGTAAAATGATTAAATCATATTGCATTCTTCCTAAAATATAGCTAAATCAACTGCCCTTAATAAAAAGGACTTCTTATCATGTAGAAGGGCAATGACTTTGAACTACAAAACACTTGGAAGCAGGTCAGTGGAATGGGTTCACTGGAGGATACAGGGTGGGTGCCTTAGGGAAGGGTAAAACCCAGAATAGTCTAGAGAAAGGAAACTGGGTAAGAAAAGGTTACTGAAAGGGAGAACAGCAGATACCAATAATAACAGTAACCATGATAATGAGTAACAACACAATTTTAAACTATAAAGAACTTATTAAACTCAACAGCAAAGGGGCGCCTGGGTGGCTCAGTGGGTTAAAGCCTCTGCCTTCGGCTCAGGTCATGATCCCAGGGTTCTGGGATCGAGCCCCGCATCAGGCTCTCTGCTCTGTGGACAGCCTGCTTCCTCCTCTCTCTCTCTGCCTGCCTCTCTGCCTGCTTGTGATCTCTGTCTGTCAAATAAATAAATAAAAAATCTTAAAAAAAAATAAATAAATAAACTCAACAGCAAAAAAGCAAATACAATCCAGTTAAGAAATGGGCATAAAACATGAACAGACATTTTTCTAAAGAAGACATACAGAAAGCTAACAGATACATGAAAAGATATTCAACATCACTAGTCATCAGGGAAATACAAATCAAAACCACAACAAGGGTGCCTAGATGGCTCAGTCAATAAGTGGCTATTTCAGCTCAGGTCATGATCCCAGAGTCCTGGGATAGGGCCCTGTGTTAGGCTCCCTGCTCAGCAGGGAATCTGCTTCTCCCACACCTCTGCCTCTCCTTGCTGTGCTCTCTCTCTCTCAAAAAAAGAAAAAAAAAAAAAAAAGAAAAGAACAAGAATAACCACAATGACTCATTGCCTCACACCTGTCAGAATGGCTAAAAGTAACAACACAGGAAACAATGTATGTTGGCAAGGATGTAGAGAAAGGGAAACTCTCTTACACTCTTGGTGGGAATGCAAACTGGTGCAGCCACTCTGGGAAACAGTATGGAGATTCCTCAAAAAGTTAAAAATAGAACTGCCCTATGACTCAGCAATTGTACTACTATGTGTTTATCCAATGAATACAAACATAGTGATTTGAAAGGGCATACACACCCCAATGTTTATACCAGCAATGTGCACCACAGCCAAAATATGGAAAGAGCCCAGATGTCCATTGACAGATATATATATAGCTATATATCTTCTTTATCCAATATATCTATATCTATATCTATATATATCTATATCTATATATTTATATATAACTATATCTATATCTATATCTATACCTATATAAAACAAAATGTTAGTCAGCCACCAAAAAGAATGAGATCTTACCATTTCAAGGACATGGATGGAGCTGGAGAGTATTAAACTAAGTGAAACGAGTCAGTCAGAGAAAGACAAATACCATACGATTTCTCCCATATGTGGAATTAAAGAAATAAAACAGATGAACATAGGGGAAGGGGAGAAAAAAGAGAGGGAGGCAAACTATAAGAGACTCTTTTAACTATAGAGAACAGACAGGATTGATCAAGGGAGGGGGATGGGGGCTAGGCTAAATGGGAGACAGGTATTAAGGAGGGTGCTTATGGTGAGCACTGGGTATTGTATGTAAGTGATGAATTGCTAACTTCTACTCCTGAAACCAATATTACACTGTATGCTAACTAACTAAAATTTAGATAAAAACTTGAAACAACAAAATAAATAAAAAGAAACTTTTACAACTCAAGAAAAAAAAAAAAACCTATCCTTAGAAAACTAAGGAATCTCTTCTTCTTCCTTTTGATATTTTATTATCTCCTAAATGCAGAGTCCTGAAATCAGGCCAGCAATATTAACATTTCATTTTTGCTACACTAGAGTTTATTAGCATTTAAGAACTAAGCTAAGAACTGAACAAGTTTAATAATATTATTCCCATTAAAATATATGTTCTAAGTTATAAATAGTTAACTTAAAATGAACTCTAGGAACACAATTTATTTGTAATTTTGAGGCCTGCCAATTTTATCAAATATGTCATCAGTCATATTGAAGACAATGCAAAGTTAAATATTTTGCCAACATTTTTGTTAATCTCTTATAGATCTTGATTCATAAAGACTTTCCAAGATGATTTAATCATTTCAAATCATAAAAAGTTCTGCCAATATTTACCAAGGGGGTTTAAAACTGAGCAGTATTGTTTCTGCTTTGTGATTTTGAAAGCTTGATTGCTACAAGGACACATTTTCAGTTAGTTGACTGATATGAAAACTTTTTGAAATATAATAACATTCCATTTAGACCATGAATTATATCAAATCGCCCTTTTGCAAAACCAATAAAAGTATTTTTTCAAAACACAAAACTTCTGGAAAAAGAAAATTTTTTATACTCACATAATCAAATAAATTACTATTTACTCAATATCTATTCAGGAAGAGGGAAGAAACACTAATTAAGCAAAACATGAAAAGAGTAAATTAGAGGACCTTTATTTAAAAGCTAGGATATTATAAAATACGAAAACTTTAGAAGTTAGCAAGTCAAGAAATTTTAGAATTTAGCATGTTCTCCAAATGTCCTCTTATCACTTTCTCACTTTAATATTACCTAATAATTTCATTATTGTTAAACTAATATTTCCAGTTAGAGCTAATAAGGTATGTAATCACGACCTATTTTAGTCTCACCCGAGGAAACATCATTATTAAAATCAGATTCAATGTGTTAATTATATTTTTGAGTACGATTTTACCTGATTATTTTTTTATGTACCACTTAAAATCATCTTGTTTATCTAGTGTTGTATATATATATATATATATATATATATATATATGCCACACATTGTGAGAAACTGAGAAGAATCCTATATGAAAAAACTCAAGCTAGCATCAAACTCCAGAATGTAGTATTGCATTGCTTAGCACAGAAATTTTTTCCATTGGATTGCCCTAGTTTTCTAAATACTCTTCCTTAAACTGAACTAAAATCTGTCTCCTAATGGTGCCATATGGAAACTATAGATAGATACAAACTGGGTCGTGTCTACCTTATTTGAAAATTATGCTAAAAGTGACCAGGAATTCTTGGAATTAAAGTGACTTTTACATTAGAAAGATTTTATTATTAATTATTATATGGATGTTAATTTTTAATAAGTTCATATTTATTTACAGTGATCATAGGTTTTGGGGGGTTTTATTGGCTTTTATTTTTTGGGATTTTTATTTTTTAACTTTTCTCAGCTCATATGCTTAATCAAGCTAGTGTAGAATTTTTTTCAGCATGTATTGTCAAGCTTCCCAATTCTGCTTCTCTTTTTTAAAATGGAAATCCTAAAAAAAAAACTTGTCTACCTGAAATTGGGTTGTTTACAATTCTCTGTGATTTCACAAAATTCTCTTGTTTTATCTTCTATTTCGATTCTACAATTCTATATTATATACTCTTGGTATATTCAGCTATAAGGTAATTTCATTTAGAGACGCACTCCTGCCCAACCCTACTCTAACATTGAGGTTTGAGTCTAGGTGGTCAGGAAAGCAGGAAAACCATTAGAAGGAATAAAAATAAAAATCATCTAGAGATAAGTAAAGTGAAATTAATAATATCAAAAGATTATATTTGTTTCAATTTTCCTGGCTGAAAACATTGGCAGGTCTTAGTAAATACTGTAAAATTGTACCGATAGCTGACTTTTAAATGCATCTCATGTTGCTAGAAGTCTGTATAGGTTTTAACATATGCTTTAACTTCGAAGCATCAATATGTGTATGTGTACAGTGTATATGCTTTTCCATGACTAGAAAAAATATGTGCCTGTATTTCTTTCTATCCATGAGAAATTATAAATTTTCTGGTTCAAATTTCCTAGGTCAATCAATATCCATTCAAGCAATTAGCAGACATGGAAACTCAATTTAGTAAGATGACAGATGTTAAGGATAATGTTTTGAGTAAAATTTTTGGTTCTAACACTATTGAGTGAATCAGAACATTCAAAATTTTGTCTATTAAAAATTACTTTAATTCCTCTTAGAAAATTCTGATTTTATATTTATGAAGCTAATATTTTCATTGGCTTTTAATAGTTAAGAAAATTTTCAGGAAAATAAGGATTCACAAATTTGAAATAAGTTATTTAGCAGTTTTTACCCTAATATTGTATTACTATCATTTCCTGGCCAAAGAAACGTAGGAAAAGTATTACTCTAGTTCAGTTAATAGGCTATTAAAGAGCAAAACGTTGTATCACTGTCTCCTTTAAGAAGCCCCAATTTGTGAATTGACAGTGTATATAGTGGGAAAAAAAAAATGTAAGACATGTTCTCATTACAGAACTTCACCTCTACTAGGTGATTTTACTTCCTTACCAGTGAAAAGAGAAGCTTTTAGATGTACATTGGGGAGGGGGGAGTTTAAAATTACTAGTATGATGGGGCACCTGGGTGGCTCAGTGTGTTAAGCCTCTGCCTTTGGCTCAAGTCATGATCCCAGCATCCTGGGATTGAGCCCCTTATCAGGCTCTCTTCTCACTCGGTGGGAAGCCTGCTTCTCCCTCTCCCACTCCCTCTGCTTGTATTCCCTCTCTCGCTGTGTCTCTCTCTGTCAAATAAATAAAATCTTTAAAAAATAAAATAAAATTACTAGTATGCAAGATGCTCACATTTTTAACTTCTTAGCTTCTATTTATTTTTTCCAGATCTCCTCTCTATGTTCTTTGAATTCCATTTCCTTTTCCTGCATCTAGAATTTAATCATTCTCGTCTTTCCTTAGTTTAATTCACATAATTAAAAACACAAACAAAAAGAAAAATAAAGGAAAGCAAGCATTAAAAACACTTTATCTCTTATTTTTTATTTCCTTTCTTTCATCCTGTCATGATACGAATTTCCCAAGGGCTTAAGAGTGTACAGGTGATTAATAGTTGTGTGCTTAATGAAAAAATAAGTGCTTTCCCTTAAGGTATCTTTTATCTTAGTAATTTCCTATGTATGAGTTTAGAATAAGTTAAGCATACTTATATGGTTAAATGTCATATACAGAATAACATCTACAAAATATTGATAAATTTATTATTAAAAATAGTAAAGCAAATTTAATCAAATAGGAACAAAAATTGCTTAAATCTGAACCCTACATTATTTTCTTTTAAGTGATAGGAATATATCAGTATTCAGTTACTCATGTCTCCCTTGCTTCTTGCAGCAATTAAGAGTAGAAAAGAATAAGTTAAATTTAAAGTATTAGAACATCCATGAAACTTAGAGAAAAATCTCCTGTTGAAATATTGTTTATGTAAGAAAAAAATCACAAAATTGCAGATATTATATAAATTATATTTAAGTCATTATACACTTGAGCATGGTATGATATTTCCAAATGCAATCTACTTACTTTTTACAAATGTATCATTACTATAAAATAAAGTAACACACAAATAAGAAGTCCAGTTTGAGGAGTTTTGCCAGTTTTACACAGCTATTTAAGCACCACCCAAACTGAAATACAAAAATTTCCATCACCCATCACCCTAGAGAATTTCCTCATGTATTTTCCAACAAATTCCCCTTCCCTGAAAACTGAATACTTTTATTTCTAATGCTATAAAAAGATTTTGGCTGTTCATAAACTTTATAAGTAAAATTACATAATATATATTTTCTTGTAGGTCTGTTTACTTTCACTCAACATTAAGTGTTTGAGGTTCAAAAGTGTTGCTATTGCATGTACTGGTAGTTCTACTATAGTAGAATAGTTTCGCTACTTTTTTTTTAATTTTTAAATTTTTTTTAAATATTTTATTTATTTGACAGAGAGAAATCACAACTAGGCAGAGAGGCAGGCAGAGAGAGAGGAGGAAGCAGGCTCCTCGCGGAGCAGAGAGCCCAATGGAGGGCTTGATCCCAGGACCGTGGGGATCACGACCTGAGCCGAAGGCAGAGTCTTTAACCCACTGAGCCACCCAGGCACCCCTAATTTTTTAATTTTTTAAAATTTCTTCTCAGTGTACCAGAATTCATTGTTTATGTACCACACCCAGTGTTCCATGCAATTTGTACCCTCCATAACACCCACCACCAGGCTCACCCAACCTCCCAGCCCCTGGTTTCACTACTATTTTGTTATTGCTGAGTACTATTCCATTGTGTAACATGCCGCAGTATTTTTTGTATTTGGAACTTCTGCTCTCTCTGTCACTCTCAAATAAATAAAAATCTTAAAAAAAAAAAGAATAAGTACATCTTTAAAAGGGTAACACATTACTCTTTTTCTTTTCAATAATTTGAATAATTAGCCATTTTCTTTTCAATAATTTATTCTTCCCATATTTTTTTCTCTTCTTCTGGAACTTAAATTACAGAATGTTAAACTGTTTGAAAGTACCCCAAGGATCTCAGACTCTCTGGTTTGCACTTACAACTATTTTTCCCGGTTTTCCACTTACATACTTTTTATTTCTTCTCTTTGAGGTTACTCATCTTTTCTTTAGCTAGGTCTAGTCTGAATTTAAGCCTATCAAATGATTTCTTCCCTTCTGATATATTTTTCATTTCTTGCATTCCATTCAGTTCATTTTTCATGTTCATATTTCTGCTGAAAGTTCACATCTCAACACATTCTTCCACTTTTTCAAATATATTATTTGATTATTTACACAGAATTATTTGAGAGTCCCTGTCTGATAATTCCAACACTTGGACCATCTCTAAGACTGTTTCTATTCACCATTTCCTTTCTTGAACTTGGGTCATATTTTCTTTTTATGGGGAGATGTATCTAATATTTGATTTTCTACTGAAAGTTTTATAAAGAATTATAATGGAGACTTAAGTAAATAACGTTAATATCCAGAAAAGGGCATATTCCTTTCCTGTTATCCCAAAAGAGTGAGTTCAAGTCAATATAATCTATATTTATTCTGGGTCTATTCTGGGTCTGAGTTTTGTACAGCCTCAATATGGTTCAGATTACAACTGTTTTCAAATATTTTGAAGGTAGAGCCTGGAGTAGAGAGAGATCTGAACCCTGGGAAAATTCCAAAGATCTTGTTTCACAGTTAAACTTCTAGTTTTCAAATATGTGGAAAATCTCATCCTTCTTAATAGCCTCACTACCAGGTTTTTTGTTTGCTGTGAAAGTCGTTGATCTCTAGTTCTGCCCTATGTTTTCTGAGCCTGAGCAAATCTCTTCCAGTTCAGTTGCCCCTTTCCTAGCTTCTGTATGACTAAAGTTATAGATGTGCAGAGTTCTCCTCCCCAACTATTTTATTAAGATATAATCAACATATAGTATTGTATGAATTTCAGGTATATAATATTCTTTAGAAGCATGTTTCTCCATTTTCTTGCCATCCCCTCAGTATTTTGTAGGTGAAAGCCCAGAGCATCTACAGTGTTTCTCATGCTGTCTTACCCTGACTGACCAGAGCCTCTTCATAACTGAAGACCTAGGGAGCTCCCAATGAATTTCTCTCACTACTTCTGGCTTCTTCACCACCATCACCACCACATAAAGGAAGAATAACAAGTAAAGAGTGCATGTAGATGCAATTTCCTCTATTGTAGAATTCTCCGGATTCTATTCTGCCACACCAGCCCACACAGCACTGTTAAAATGTTTGTTAAAATCTTACTAATGTCTCTTCACTCACTTCTCTTGTGGATTGCTCTTCCTGAATAGTTCCACCAGGGATGGAAATAGTTGTGAGTTTCTTCTCTCCTGAGTAGAACCCTAGGCTTTCTGGAATATATGTGTTTTCACTTGTGTGTGTGTGTGTGTGTGTGTGTGTGAGAGAGAGAGAGAGAGAGAGAGAGAGAGGGAAGTCAATTTTATAAGGAGTTTTGCAAAACCATGATTTTTTAAAGCAATATATCCAGATTATCTTTGGGTTTCAGTGAGGGATTAACCATTCCATATGACTTCCTCATATTTCTCAAAGTTTATTGATAAAAAATATTTTATCCAAAAGATATCTATTACTATTAACCAAATAAGTAAAACAGAAAAAATATATAGAGAAATTGTATATAACTCTGCCTTTATTTAGGTGGATACATATGCAAAGAGAGATAAGAAAAAATTGGAAGATGTTGAAGGAGAGAACTTTATCTTTGACACTTATTCTACTTATCTTCCTAAAGATATTGATACTTTTATCAACACACCTATAAAAATATTGATCTATACATAATTAAAAATGGTATGCTAAGAGTACTAAGATAATAATGGCTAAATATAGAATATCCACAAATGCCCCCTGCATAATTATATATTATTTGCATTTATTATATTTAAATCTTATAAAATTATATGAGATATGTGTAACTGTCATTCAGATTTTACAACCGTGAAAACTGAGGCAGTTGGAAAGGCAAGACTTAAACACATCTGATTTTATATTTTTATTAAGATTTTATTTATTTACTTGACAGAGAGAGAGAGACACAAGCAGGCAGAGGGAGAGGGAGATGCAGACTCCCACCCTAAGCAGGGAGCCCGATGCCGGGCTGGATCACAGCACCCTGGGATCATGACCAGAGCTGAAGGCAGACACTTAATGACTGAGCCACCCAGGCACCCCACACGTCTGATTTTATTACTGAGCTTTCCCTTAAGTTGAATGTGGCACTGCCTTCAACTCTGCAAATAATTCTTTAAGGCATGATAAAAATAATTTAAGATAGATATACTTTAGGGACACCTGGGTGGCTCAGTTGGTTAAGCAGCTGCCTTCAGGCTGGGTCATGGTCCCAGGGTTCTGGGATTGAGTCCAGCATTGGGCTCCCTGCTCAGTGGGGAGCCTGCTTCTCCCCCAGCTTGTACTCTTTGAAAAATAAATAAATAAACCGTTAAAAAAAGATAGATATACTTTATAGAATAATAACAAATTAACTTGTCTAAATCTAATATAGCCATGAACAAAATTGTTCTTAGTAATTTTTTTAAATCATACATTAGATTAAGTTAATTAAACATGGTCATTGTCATACAACATAATTTTTAGTAAACCCATTATATTAAATGATAATACTTGTATGTCTACTCTGTCCCACCTTCCCAAAGGTTTATTTTCCACATCAAAGAATTATATTGAGCCACTAGAGTGTATTTCTCTTACCAGAACACTGACCTCATTCTCAATTAATAAGATCAGTTAGGGGGAGCGGGCTATGGACATTGGGGAGGGGAGGCGAACCATAAGAGACTATGGACTCTGAAAAACAACCTGAGGGTTTTGAAGGGTCAGGGGTGGGAGGTTGGGGCAACCTGAGGGTTTTGAAGGGTCAGGGGTGGGAGGTTGGGGGAACAGGTGGTGGGTAATGGGGAGGGCACGTTTTGCATGGAGCACTGGGTGTTGTGCAAAAAGAATGAATACTGTTATACTGAAAAAAATAAATAAAATGAAAAAAAAATAAGATCAGTTAAAATCTTTTTATGCTTTAAACAAGGTTGTATTTTTTAAACATTCATGCAAAGAATAGGACTTCTGGTTAACTATCTTAGTCATCACGTGAGTTACACCTCTGCTAGGACCTAAGTCAACTGCCTTTTATCATGTTCTATTATATGTATGTAAGCATATTATACACAAAGTAACAGTTAGATTTGAAGCAAAATAATAACTTCAATGATAAAGTCTAATGAGATGGCCATGGGGAGAAAAATACATTAATCAGAAATATTCCATTTAAAATTTTTTTTTAATTTTTAAATTTTTTAACTAACATATAATGTATTATTAGCCCCAGGGGTACAGGTCTGTGAATCGCCAGGTTATACACAGAAATATTCCATTTTTAATAATATACTATGCTATAATCCAAATTTGTGTTTTCTCTTTTTTACCAGTTTACTTATATCAGTATTTCTCAAACTTTTGCAATTGAGGTCAACATAATATTCTTCAACATAGAACTGGAACTCAATGCCATCGTAGGTAAATTTTGGTAACAGAACAGTTCCAAATAAAAATGGATAAAATACATTCTGTTAATATGATAATATCAATGAAACTAATAATTTCATATGTTTAAGAGAGATTATATGGTTCACCCAGTAAACTCTAAAGGATCTTTTTGAGACTTGGTAATTGACACAGTGAACTTCTAGTTCAGATATTTTATCCAGTTTCTTTTCTATATAATTATTTCTCTATAATTATTTAAAGTTCAAAACTCACAGCTACAGTTTGGGAAATAGCAGCAAGTGTGTGGTGTCTTCATTGTATGAATCTGAATATTTGGCATGGACTCAGAAAAAAGGAAATATTTATCCCTGAAAATGTTTAGCAATCTTATGTAATATGTTAACATGATATATGTATCAGAATTAGTTTTTATTGTTGAGTATTTCAATTAGTCTTTGTTTATGTTAAATAGTGAAAAGAGTGTCATCATTCCTATGGCATATTTAGGTCTTTTTAAAAAAAATATACTCAATAAGGCATCACTACTGTATAGTCTAAGAAAGGAGTAATGAGTCAAGCTTTTAGTTTTCAAATTATTCATATCAGAGATTTTGCTTTAAATAACTGAATTTTTATTTTCAATGTTAAAAGGAATGATTTTTATCTGGGAAATTATCTGGTTCTCACTACACAAGATATTAAATATATTCCTATTCAGGCAATGTAGCAGATCACATGAAATAACTGATATTGATTTTTTTGTGTGTATTATCAATGCCATCAATAAATATTTTGTCTTCTCTTAGTGCCAAAATGCATGGGAGAATTTTTCCCTTGGTAGTCAGGTTACTGATTTGGTACTTTGGATATAACTCTACTATTAAATAAATAATTTTTGCATAAACTCATTTTTTTTGGTCTTTGACAAAACTGAGCCATATTAGTAGGTTTAATGATGCTTCTTTAGTTTTGGGCTCTTGCCTGCCTTTAATGACAAAAATTTATCAGTTTGTACTGGAAAACATCTCATGATTATTCAATAAACATGCACAAAAACCAATAACTTTAACAACAATCTCTGTACTTTGTTCTAAACTGCATGAAAACTTAATTGTATAGCATACAGATAAACAGGAAATAAACTGTAAATACATAGCTGGTCTAATGCATATAATTTTAAAGATATACTTTATTTGCTCTTTTTATAATTTCTGAGTTACTTATGCAGAAATATTTTTTCACATATTTCCTTATCTCAAAACATGAAAATTTACATTCTGTATATCCTGAGTTCAGCTTACTATTTGCCTCCATATTTGTCCATGTAATATTTTGAAAATATGACCTTTAATATTACCATTTCAGCATATTTTACATTTTAATGAACAATTTTAAAGTGATCTGTTTATTTAGTGGATTGGAATTATAACACAATATTTTTAAAAGTTCACAAATTTAAGAAATGTAAATAATGGTAATGATAAATAACATCAAATTAAAGAGTCTTTTAATTGAAATGCTAACCAGGACAAAAATAACCACTATATAATTTGTATTGGCTGATAAAATTTCTAAAAATGAATACTAAGCATGTTGTAGAATTTTTATGAAAATCAATCATTTATTAGTGTTTCAAATTTGTGCAACAAATACAAAAAGGTAGTATCTTTTTTTCCTAACTATCTTTTTTTCCTATATATGTAAGTCAAGGTTCCATCAGTAAACGAGGATAACACATGCTTATTCTTGTTATCTTAACAGCAAATTATTACTGAGAATTACATACACATTTAATACTTTCCTCAATTCTCTAAATTCTAAATTCTCTCTACAACTTAATAAAATCTGCCATTAACTAATTCATTGTGATTTATTTCTAATTTCTATTGTAATTATTATAAGCAATTTTGTTTAATATTTTCAAAATTGCTCAGTCATTTATACCATATTACTCTCCTTCATGGTTTAGTTGTTTTAAATCCAAGAGTCTATTAGGGAGTCAATTCACCCATACTGCCCAAAGTAAATTGGCGATACACAAGTTTTTGTCACCAGGTTAAAAGTTAAAATGTGTATCTTATTACACTAAAACATTTCAGATAAACAGAATATAAAATTTTTAATATAGTTCATATTTTAGAAAAATTATGTTATGGAATGATCTAGATACACTGGAAAAGTGTAACACTAAAATACATAAATATGCTTCAATGAAAGCTCTCTAGTGTACATTTTATACAAAGTTTACACTTTGGTTTTATTTTTTAAGATTACTCTCTCATATACAACGGTGTGGGAGTAGATATTTGTGTAATGGTAGACATTAAGCAACAAATATTCCAGGAACAAACTAGCTTTTCCTAAAATTCAGTTCAGTAATTGTATTGAATGAATAACTCCAGCAAAGCTGTGTTAGAACGTTCCCTACTCTCATGGCCTTTTTTTTTTTTTTTTAAGTTTATTCATTTATTTGAGAGAGAGAGCACACGTGTGAGCGGGAGAAAGGGCAGAAGGAGAGGAAGACAAGCAGACTCCCAGCTAAGCAGGAGCCTCACACAACATGGGGTTCCAAACCAGGACCCTAAGATCATGACCTGAGCTGAAATCAAGAGGCAGATGCTTAACTGACTGGACCACCCAGGTGCCCCTACTCTTGTGGTTTTTACGATATTGTAGTTTCTAAGGCATCCAGTCAACATGTTTCATTTCTAAGAAAGGTACTTAATACATCATAATGAGTTTGGTTTCCATAAAAGAATCTGGCCTAAGAAAAGTAAAGCAAAGTTCTTCCTATAGCCATGCCACATAATGAAATATTAAAGCCAATAAAGGAGGGGATGATTTAAAATGCTAAAATCTAGTATACAAGCTAAAATGTGGGCTGAATTTTTCACAGAGCAAGAACAAGCAATTCTAAAATTTATATGGAACCAAAAAATACCCCAAATAGCCAGAGGAATGTTGAAAAAAAAATCAAAGTGAGAGGCCTCACAATCCCAGACTTGAAGTTGTATTACAAACCTATAATCACCAAAACAGTATGGCACTGGTACAAAAACAGGCACACAGATCAACAGAACAGGATAGAGAATCCAGAAATGGACCCACAACTGTATGGCCAACTAATCTTCAACAAAGCAGGAAGAAATATCCAATGGAAAAAAAGGCAAACTTTTCAAAAAATGTGTTGGGAAAAATGCACAGTGACATGCAGAATGAAACTGGACCACTTCCTCAATCCACACACAAAAATAAATTCAGAATGGTTGAAAGACAACTGTAAGACAGGAAATGATCAAAATTCTAGAGGAGAACACAAAACACTCTCTGACATTGGCCACAGTAATTTCTAACAAGACACGTCTCCATAGGTAAAGGAAACAAAAGTAAAATATTCATATACCATACACACACACACGCACGCGTGTGCGCTCGAATATTACTCAGCCATCAAAAAGGATGAAATATTACCATTTGTAACAATGTGGATGGAACTAGAGGGTATTATGCTAAGCAAAATAAGTCAGAGAAAGAAAAATACTATACGATTTCATTTGTATGTGGAATTTAAGAAACAAAACAGAAGAGCGTATGGGAAGGGAAGGAAAAATCAAATAAGATAAAAACAGAGAGGGAGAAAAATCATAGGAGACTCTAGTTAAGACAATAAACTGAAGGATGCTAGAGAGGATGTGGGTGGGGGATGGGCTAAATGGGTGGTAGGTATTAGGGAGGGCACTTGTTGGGATGAGCACTGGATATTATATGTAAGTAATGAAATTCTACTCCTGGAATCAATGTTACACTATATATTAAATAACTTGAATTTAATTTTTTTTAAATGTGGCCTGAAAGACCCTTGCTTTTCTAGAATTCTATTGTAAAGTTAATATAGTAAATATATCCATGGAGACACAAAAGGAACCCAGGATCCTATTATTTTCTATAATTCAATAGTCACATGCACTTGAAAACTGAGACATAGTTGTAAATTTTACCTGTTATCATTCTTTTGTTAGCAATCTAGTTTGTATGTTTAGCATAGAACACAGAACATTTTTTTCTTACTCTATGCAACACAGAAAAGCAGATATTCTTATGCCCATTCTAGAAATATGTAAAATAAATATGTAAAATAAAGAAATATGTAAAATAAAGTTGGTTTAGCTCCCTCTACATATAAATCAATTAAATACCAAGAAATAAGTAGTGGTTAATGATACTTGAGATATACTTACTGAAACAATTGAAAAATGTAACTGACATTTTATCATTATCATTGTGTTTGGTTGAAGATCATGGACAGCATCTAATAATTCTGCCCTTTCTTTGATTACATGGTGAATGTGCAGCAAGCAAAATCATAGTTATAATTATTAAAGGGACAATATCTTTAGGTAATGTCACCCCATCCCATCCCACTACCAACAAAAGAAAAACAGAGCAACAATTCTCTTTTACTTTCTACTTTAGCCAGATTCTCTTTGCATGATTTAGCATTACTAGACACCTGTTTTTAAACTGTAGATCTCCCCATTTGTCCTCAACGTTCAAATACCATTTTGTTCCTGTTTCTAATTTAACTTATTTTTTGACATATTTTTCTGCTCTGTCAGGAGGTTGCCTTGACCCTTTTTTCTTTCTGTTTTGTTCAACTAGCTCAAAGCAGTCAATTTCCCAGTCATTCTTCTTATTCTGTAAGTGACTCAGTGGACGATACTTGGATTAAGAATGTTCATGTCTTTTATAATGGTGATTTCTCCTACTGTATAGTATCAGTATAAGGATGTGAGTGTTGTTATCCATTTAAAGCTTATAAAATAGGTCCCTTTGAAATATTTCTTTCTACTGCAATTGATGTTTCTCAGAAAGTATATTGTGGATCTTTAAGGGAATTAGAACATTTGAAGTAGCAATGGCTTTTCTTGTTGTAAAAGACGATGATCCAGTATTGCCTATATAAAATGTTCAATAATTAAGTTTCTGTACAATTTCTACTATTCATTCTTTTATTTTTATACTGAAAGAGAATCTTCTTGTTATTGCTACCAAACAAGGGAAGAACAATAAAATGACTTGCCAAGTTGACGAAGCTATCTCAGCATTCAGTTTGTGAGTTGGCTTCATTGTCAGAGGACTGCAGCAGGGAAGGCAGACGGGCTGAAATCATAACAGAATTAAAAAACATGTTGTTGCTTGAAGCACTGTGATGTTAATTTACTACTCAATAAATACAACAAGTTTCCACTGAGGCTTGCAAGCCTAGAGAGAGAAGCAACATGAAGGTACCTATGTGAACAGTTGCTTAGCTAATTATGAACAATGGCTGATTAGAGATGTGCAGGGTGATTCTTCTACCAAAGTTTTATTCCCCACACTTGTACCTCTGAGTCCAAATGTTGTTAGTGGTATAAAAACCCAATGATTTACAAGATAACTTCTGAATGTATAATACCTTCAAAATATGATTAGTGCCTATTAAAATGATAAATATATTACAATTTGACAGATGGGACTTTAATAAGCTGGGCTCTCAAAGGATTTCTGATAGTCTGCTGTTTGTAGCTATGGATGGCATAAATCTCATGACACACTTCTTAGAATTCTCCAGTGACTTCCTATTGCAATCAGAATAAATAGAGCAACTTCCATTCTGCTCAGCAAGGTACTATATGTTCTGACTGATGCCTAAATCTCTGATCTCTTTTCTTTCCTCTCTCCCACTCAGTCATTACACTTCATTCCCATTGGCTTTTACTGCATCCCTTAAACATGTTCAGGTCTTTTACAATGTGATTTCTTCATCATGGATTGTTCTTCTTCTACTAGATTTTCCCAAACTTGGCTTCTGCTTCTTCTGGATTTTCAGAGAAACCTTCTCTGATCACCATGGCTAAAGTAACTCCTTCGTGTATCTCTTTCCTCAAGTTATTCTTTATTACATTGCCCAGTTCTTTTATTTTATAGTATCTATCAGTATCTAAAACTTCATTTGTTAATATTTTTATTTTCTGTATTCCCTTCACTAGAATATAGAGCTCTAAAACCTAGGACTCTGTCTTGCTACATAGTAGGCACACAAAAATATTTGTTCACACTTAATGAAAAACAAAGCTACTACTAGTTAATGTATTCATTTATGAAATTATGAAAATGTCCACTACTAAGACTATTATTAGGGTGCTTTGGTGGTTCAGTCGGTTAAGGATCTGCCTTTGGTTCGGGTCATGATCTCAGGATCCTGGGATCTTCCTCCTCAGCAGGGAGCCCACTTCTCCCTCTCCCTCTGCCATTCCCCTTCTTGTGCTCTCTTGTACTCTCTCTCAAATAAATAAATGAAATCTTAAAAATTTATATTATTATTAAGGTAGAGAGTAGGAGCACAGATAAGAATGCCACCATAGGGGTGCCTGGGTGCTCAGTGGGTTAAAGCCTCTGCCTTCGGCTCAGGTCATGATCCCAGGGTTCTGGGATCAAGCCCTGCATCAGGCTCTCTGCTCTGCGGGGAGCCTGCTTCCTCCTCTCTCTCTGCCTGCCTCTCTGCCTACTTGTGAACTCTCTCTGTCAAATAAATAAATAAAATCTTAAAAAAAAAAAAAAGAATGCCACCATAAATTTCCTGAATGTACTTATAAATTCTTATTTATTCTACCAGATAATATATTTATATTATATTTAATATTACATAGTTACATAACTTGATATTATATAATTATATATTATATATTATATATTATATAATTACATACATACATATATAAATATATGATATATTTATATTATATATATTATATTTACTTTTTTATCCTGATTCATTATAATATATTTACTTCTTATTTATGCTACCAGGTATATTTAAAACACTAGTATTATAATTTTAACTCTCAAATGTATTTTTGTGTTTCTTTTTTTAAGTTGTGTTATAAATGACAAAATGAAATACGGTTTTGTTCGAAAATTTTTGCAAGAGCTAGGCATTTCATCTCTCAAAAAGGAAATGTATTTGAATTTGAAATAAGTGCTTTTTATGACATTTAAAAGAAACACACACACACACACACACACACACATACAAACAACCTAGAATATGGGCTCTTAAGGGCAGTAATAACAAATACCAATGCATCTGCTGAGCAATGTGATAGGCACTCACTATTTGACATTCTTTGCAGATATAAATTGAATTAATCCTCACAAGTGTTATGAGGTCAGTGTTTTGGTTCCTACTTTACAGTCTGTAGAACTGAGACATGTTTAGAAACACACATTTATAGAGGTAGTGTTAGAACTAGAATCAGAAGTTACACAGGCTTCCCTCAGAAGTTACACAGGCTTCCCTCAGAGGGTAAAAACCTGATTTGAGAATTTTAAAAAAAGAGAGAGAGAGAGAAAGAAAGAAAGCATTCCCCATTTCCCTTCAAGGAGCAAAATCCTAAAAACAAAAACAACAAACAGTTTATAGGCACTTAAATCCTAAAATCTCTGCTATCTGTTTTATTCAAAACGCATAGAGTAACATTTGCAATTAAGTGAAAAGCAAAACAGCTTCCTTTTGAAGCGCAGAATTTAAACTTGGTATAAGCATACCCAAACTCTCTTCTATTGATGGCATATTTGGCAAGCAGATAAAACAGCTTTTCCTTTCTATAAGCCTTTTGAGTTTTTTTCCACTTGTTGCACTGAGATGTTTATTTGGATAAAACTGTTAAATTGGATTCCTACATAAACAAACAACAAATGGGTATCTACAATTGATAAAGTATTGATGGGTAATGCAGTTTTTGCCACCTCTAAATAATTCATCAGTTTTAGAGAAATATTATACACTCAAATGCGTATTTCCTCTGAATATTTTCCCTGCCATGGGACTGCAAATTAGGTTTATCAACATAATTTACTCCTCATGTAATCGTAAAAGATTTTATTTTACAGCATGTATTTCTTTTTTTTTCTTGACTTTTAACTTTTTTTTCCATTTTATTTATTTTTTCAGCGTAACAGTATTCATTGTTTTTGCACAACACCCAGTGCTCCATGCAAAACGTGCCCTCCCTATTACCCACCACCTGTTCCCCCAACCTCCCACCCCTGACTCTTCAAAACCCTCAGGTTGTTTTTCAGAGTCCATAGTCTCTTATGGTTCGCCTCTCCTTCCAAATTTTTTTTTTTAATAAACATATAATGTATTTTTATCCCCAGGGGTACAGGTCTGTGAATCGCCAGGTTTACACACTTCACAGCACTCACGATAGCACTTACCCTCCCCAATGTCCATAGCCCCCTCCCCCTCTCCCAATCCCACCTCCCCCCAGCAACCCCCAGTTTGTTTTGTGAGATTAAGAGTCATTTATGGTTTGTCTCCCTCCCAATCCCATCTTGTTTCATTTATTCTTCTCCTATCCCCCTAACCGTTGCTTCTCCATGTCCTCATATCAGGGAGATCATATGATAGTTGTCTTTCTCCGATTGACTTATTTCACTAAGCATGATACAGCATGTATTTCTTAATCCATAATTTACCTGGCCACATAACCATATAAAACATAGTGTATGTATGTGTGTACTTCCTGTTTCCATAGAGCTGTGAAAGCCACAATACAGACATTAGTGGATAGGAATGTAACAAGCAATTCCTTTTCTCCTATAATTCACTAAGCCCTATGTCTACTAAATTTATTCAGATTTATTTAATAGAAGTATCTCATTCATCTCTCAAAATGATTCCTTCCATTTTGCCTAAGAAGCTGCCTAAAGAGAAGACCTTACTCCATGTTAATTTCTTTAAATTAAGCATAAATGCTCACCTGTTAAATGAACAGTGATGACACCACTTCTGTTAAAAAAAATTAACAGAATGAAAACAAATTACAGAAAAATATATAAATATTTGAACATCAAGAAAATCAAGAAAGGAGAATATAAAAGTACATAATCTGGGTAGTAATGGTAATACAGGAAGACTAATCTAAATCAGATACATTTTCTTTTCCTTATTTATTATTCTTTATATTTATATTCCTACATCTCCTGCTAGAGGTATATTTAACATCATGTGTACACAGATGTATTCTATAGATCATATCTCCATTAGGGCAGGCGGATTAAGTTTGAAAATATGAGCCTTGGCTTGTCTTAACCTGCAGAATCAGTCAAAGAACTGATTTTTCTGTTCAGCCTTAGGTGGGAAGAGAGGGGAACAGGCAGGGAGGCAATAAAGTCCAGGAACAGGTTTCTTCTGGCTCAGTTGGTAACCATGTCTGAATACCAGCTACTACAAAAATCTCTGCACTGATCCCAACAACAATGGATTTCTACTCCGGTCCCAATTTAACAAATCTGACAAATCAAGGTAAAAATAGCAACATGGAAGGAAGACAATTAATGATTTTTAAAATCGTTTAATTATTTTGAGGAAAAATAATTATCTTCATCTTCCTTAGGCTTGTTTCTTAGATGTAGAGCTTGAGCCAGGGCTTCTAGCAAGTGATTTATTCAGAGAATGTGCTTCAGCAAAGCCTTTAAGAGAATAAGGGAAGCAATATAATGAAGGCAAAAAAGCTGAGCAAGACTGTGGACCTAGAGAAATCCCATTCTTGTTCTGAGCCGAGGAAGGCAGTAACTTTTGAGCAAAAATCTCACCCAAGAAGGGTCCTATGTTTCTACTCTAAGGGCCATTCCACTGCAGGAAGGCAAAGTCACCCAGGCCAAGGCAGCTTCCTTTAAGTCCAGTCTCCCAGATCAGCGCCATAAGCATCACAAGGAATTTGTTAGAAATGCAAATTACTGACTCCAGATCTGGGAGTAGAATGGGATTTAGCAATCAGGGTTTTTGCATCCCTTGCAGAATATTCTGATACTCCCTAGAGGTTGATAACCTTTGGCTTGAAGCAATTCCTTAGGTAATTTTTCAGAGAAAGAAGTTATTTTGAATCAGTAGCAGTAAACTCACAGCATCTATGGAATGGATTTTCTGGTCTTGTGAAAAGGATCTGCATGAGGCAACTAAGAGCATCCACTAAACTTGCTTCATACTGTCACCTAATCTTTTTTTTTTTTTTTTTAACAGACAAAAAATATTTGGGGAAGTGAGAGTGAAGGCAAGAAAATAGAGGTTTACAGAGTAAGACCTATATCATCACTATATCATCAATAAAAATCATATCAACTATACTACAACATTGATACCAGCCAACATTATTTATTATACTCTTGTCTTTCAAAAAAAAATTTAAGACACTTAACTGTTGAATCAGCCATTGGAGGAAAAACATACAGCATTCAATGATTACAGTGAAACATTTTGAAATTGAGAAGGAGTAAATAATTAAAAACCAATTTTAGAGATAGCTAAAGATCAACTGAAAGGCAGTCTCCAGGCAAAACTAAGCTTTATACACACATACCCACAAGAAGGCCTCGTAAAATTGTAACAATTTATGACTTTATATAATGGGCTTGAAGAACATAACTGTTAAACAGGCTAATATTCTTCTTGAAACCAATACATAATTTGTTTTTTATACTAGCTGAAGGAAGGAAAGAAAGACAGAGAGAGGAGAAACGAGTTTATTTTTCATTAAACTAATTATTTTGTCCTCTTCTATGTATATCTTCCACCTGATCAGAGAAACCTCTGGTGTTTCATCATTATTTGTTATGAGCTCAAGGGAAAGGGGAAAAAGTAGCAGAGATTTTACTTACAGTCCCTAAACAACATCCTTGCCCCAAACTCAATATATACCAATACAAACATACACATACACATATATGGATCTGTGCATGCGAGAAGGTGTAATTAGCCATTGTAAATCCCCAGACAGAATGTTTGACTTCCCTTAATAATCAAAGTAATTGTCTAAATTCTCAAGTAAAAGGTAATGAACAAACATAAACTATTGCATAAACCCATGGGAATTTTTACTTACCTTTTTGTTGTTGTTGTTACCTCCCACTCCCATTGGTAATGATAACCAATATACAGGTAAATCAGTACTATTCTACAGCTAAGAGTACAGACAAGAGGTGAAAATCCTACTTGATCCATGCTTGCTGGTTACTGTGGTAACAATATTATTTATGTTTAACAACAGGCATTTGGGACTATTTGTCATGAAAGCCTGCTAGTTTTATAGAAATTATCACATCATCTTAGAAAATCACCTTGGGAGGAGGGAGTCAAGATGGCGGAGAAGTAGCAGCCTGAGACTACATCAGGTAGCAGGAGATCAGCTCCATAGCTTATCTAAACATTGCAAACACCTACAAATCCAACGGGAGAGCGAAGAGAAGAAGAACAGCAACTCTAGAAACAGAAAATCAACCACTTTCTGAAAGGTAGGACTGGCGGAGAAGTGAATCTAAAACGACGGGAAGATAGACCGCGGGGGAAGGGGCCGGCTCCCAGCAAGCGGCGGAGCAACGGAGCACAAAATCAGGACTTTTAAAAGTCTGTTCCACTGAGGGACATTGCTCCAGAGGCTAAACCGGGGTGAAGCCCACGCGGGGTCAGCGTGGCCCCAGGTCCCGCAGGGTCACAGAAGGATCGGGGGTGTCGGAGTGTCGGAGAGCTCGCAGGTATTAGAACAGAGAAGCCGGCTGCAGAGACTGAGCCGAGGACTGAACTCTCAGCTCGGGGTTACCTTGAACTGGTCGCGGGCTGGGTGAGCTCGGAGCGCGGCTAGAGGCTGGGGATACGGGAGCGATTGGGTGCTGTCCTCTGGGGGTGCACTGAGGAGTGGGGCCCCAGGCTCTCGGCTCCTCCGGGCCGGAGACTAGGAGGCCGCCATTTTCATTCCCGTCCTCCGGAACTCTACGGAAAGCGTTCCCGGAAAAGAAGCTCCCAAAAGCGAACCCGAGCCAATTACTTAGTCTGGCCGCCGGTAAGGGCGGTGCAATCCCGCCTCGGGCAAAGACAATTGAGAGTCACTACAACAGGCCCCTCCCCCAGAAGATCAACAAAATATCCAGCCAGGACGAAGTTCATCTATCAAGGTAAGTAGGTTCAAATCCTAAGACACCAGCACAATTCCAGAGGAGGAGAAAGCAAAGCATGGAACTCATGGCTTTCTCCACATGATTCTTTAGTCTTGCGGCTACTTCAATTTTTTTTTCTTTTTTCAATTTTTTTTCTTTTTTTTCTTCTTGTGCTAAATTTTTAAAAACTTTTACCCTTTTCTTTTTTAACGTTTTTTGACTAGTTTATCTAAATATATATATTTTTTCTTTCTTTTTTATATTTTTTCTTTATTTGTTTTATTTTTTAAATTTCTTTCTTTTTTTTTCCAAAACCAGTTTTTATCCCCTTTCTCCCCGCCCCCCCACAATTAGGGGTCTCTTCTGATTTGGTTACAGCGCATTTTTCTGGGGTCTTTGCCACACTTTTAGTATTTTATTTGCTCCTTCATATCCTCTTATCTGGACAAAATGACAAGGCGGAAAAAATCACCACAAAAAAAAGATCAAGAGACAGTACCGAAGGCTAGGGACCTAATCAACACAGACATTGGTAATATGTCAGATCAAGAGTTCAGAATGACGATTCTGAACATTCTAGCCGGGCTCAAAAAAGGCATGGAAGATATTAGAGAAACCCTCTCTGGAGATATTAAAGCCCTTTCTGGATAAATTAAAGAACTAAAATCTAACCAAGTTGAAATCAAAAAAGCTATTAATGAGGCGCAATCAAAAATGGAGGCTCTCACTGCTAGGATAAATGAGGCAGAAGAAAGAATTAGGGATATAGAAGACCAAATGACAGAGAATAAAGAAGCCAAACAAAAGAGGGACAAACAGCTACTGGACCATGAGGGGAGAATTCGAGAGATAAGTGACACCATAAGACGAAACAACATTAGAATAATTGGGATTCCAGAAGAAGAAGAAAGAGAGAGGGGAGCAAAAGGTCTATTGGAGAGAATTATTGGAGAGAATTTCCCTAATATGGCAAAGGGAACAAGCATCAAAATCCAGGAGATGCAGAGAACCCCCCTCAAAGTCAACAAGAATAGGTCCACACCCCGTCACTTAATAGTAAAATTTATAAGTCTTAGTGACAAAGAGAAAATCCTGAAAGCAGCCCGAGAAAAGAAGTCTGTAACATACAATGGTAAAAATATTAGATTGGCAGCAGACTTATCCACAGAGACCTGGCAGACCAGGAAGAGCTGGCATGATATATTCAGAGCACTAAACGAGAAAAACATGCAGCCAAGAATACTCTATCCAGCTAGGCTATCATTGAAAATAGAAGGAGAGATCAAAAGATTCCAGGACAAACAAAAACTGAAAGAATTTGCAAACACCAAACCAGCTCTACAGGAATTATTGAAAGGGGTCCTCTAAGCAAAGAGAGAGCCTAAAAGTAGTAGATCAGAAAGGTACAGAGACAATATACAGTAACAGTCACCTTACAGACTAATAATGGCACTAAATTCATATCTCTCAATAGTTACCCTTGAATGTTAATGGGCTAAATGCCCCAATCAAAAGACACAGGGTATCAGAATGGATAAAAAAACAAAACCCATCAGTATGTTGCCTACAAGAAACTCATTTTAGACAAGAAGACACCTCCAGATTTACAGTGAGGGGGTGGAAAACCATTTACCATGCTAATGGGCATCAGAAGAAAGCTGGGGTGACAATCCTTATATCAGATCAGTTAGATTTTAAGCCAAAGACTATAATAAGAGATGAGGAAGGACACTATATCCTACTCAAAGGGTCTGTCCAACAAGAAGATCTAACAATTTTAAATATCTATGCCCCTAACGTGGGAGCAGCCAACTATATCAACCAATTAATAACAAAATCAAAGAAACACATGAATAATAATACAATAATAGTAGGGGACTTGAACACTCCCCTCACTGAAATGGACAGATCATCCAAGCAAAAGATCAACAAGGAAATAAAGGCCTTAAATGACACACTGGACCAGATGGACATCACAGATATATTCAGAACATTTCATCCCAAAGCAACAGAATACACATTCTTCTCTAATGCACATGGAACCTTCTCCAGAATAGATCACATCCTGGGTCACAAATCAGGTCTCAACCGGTATCAAAAGATTAGGATCATTCCCTGCATATTTTCAGACCACAATGCTCTGAAGCTAGAACTCAATCACAAGAGGAAAGCTGGAAAGAACCCAAATACATAGAGACTAAACAGCATCCTTCTAAAGAATGAATGGGTCAACCAGGAAATTAAAGAAGAATTGAAAAAATTCATGGAAACAAATGATAATGAAAACACAACAGTTCAAAATCTGTGGGACACAGCAAAGGCAGTCCTGAGAGGAAAATATATAGCGGTACAAGCCTTTCTCAAGAAACAAGAAAGGTCTCAAGTACACAACCTAACCCTACACGTAAAGGAGCTGGAGAAAGAACAAGAAAGAAACCCTAAACCCAGCAGGAGAAGAGAAATCATAAAGATCAGAGCAGAAATCAATGAAATAGAAACCAAAAAAACAATAGAAAAAAATCAATGAAACTAGGAGCTGGTTCTTTGAAAGAATCAATAAGATTGATAAACCCCTGGCCAGACTCATCAAAAAGAAAAGAGAAAGGACCCAAATAAATAAAATCATGAATGAAAGAGGAGAGATCACAACTAACACCAAAGAAATACAGACAATTATAAGAACATACTATGAGCAACTCTACGCCAACAAATTTGACAATCTGGAAGAAATGGATGCATTCCTAGAGACATAAAAACTACCACAACTGAACCAGGAAGAAATAGAAAACCTGTACAGGCCCATAACCAGTAAGGAGATTGAAACAGTCATCAAAAATCTCCAAACAAACAAACTCCCAGGGCCAGACGGCTTCCCAGGGGAATTCTACCAAACATTTAAAGAAGAACTAATTCCTATTCTCCTGAAACTGTTCCAAAAAATAGAAATGGAAGGAAAACTTCCAAACTCATTTTATGAGGCCAGCATCACCTTGATCCCAAAACCAGACAAGGATCCCACCAAAAAAGAGAACTACAGACCAATATCCTTGATGAACACAGATGCAAAAATTCTCGCCAAAACACTAGCCAATAGGATTCAACAGTACATTAAAAGGATTATTCACCACGATCAAGTGGGATTTATTCCAGGGCTGCAGGGTTGGTTCAATATCCGCAAATCAATCAATGTGATACAACACATTAATAAAAGAAAGAACAAGAACCATATGATACTCTCAATAGATGCTGAAAAAGCATTTGACAAAGTACAGCATCCCTTCCTGATCAAAATTCTTCAAAGTGTAGGGATAGAGGGCATATACCTCAATATTATCAAAGCCATCTATGAAAAACCCACCGCAAATATCATTCTCAATGGAGAAAAAATGAAAGCTTTTCCGCTAAGGTCAGGAATACGGCAGGGATGTCCATTATCACCACTGCTATTCAACATAGTACTAGAAGTCCTAGCCTCAGCAATCAGACAACAAAAAGAAATTAAAGGCATCCAAATTGGCAAAGAATTCAAATTATCACTCTTTGCAGATGATATGATACTATATGTGGAAAACCCAAAAGACTCCACCCCAAAACTACTAGAACTTGTACAGGAATTCAGTAAAGTGTCAGGATATAAAATCAATGCACAGAAATCAGTTGCATTTCTGTACACCAACAACAAGACAGAAGAAAGAGAAATTAAGGAGTCAATCCCATTTACAATTGTACCCAAAACTATAAGATACCTAGGAATAAACCTAACCAAAGAGGCTAAGAATCTATACACAGAAAATTATAAAGTACTCATGAAAGAAATTGAGGAAGACACAAAGAAATGGAAAAATGTTCCATGCTCCTGGATCAGAAGAACAAATATTGTGAAAATGTCTATGCTACCTAAAGCAATCTACACATTTAATGCAATCCCTATCAAAATACCATCCATTTTTTTCAAAGAAATGGAACAAATAATCCTAAAATTTATATGGAACCAGAAAAGACCTCGAATAGCCAAAGGAATATTGAAAAAGAAAGCCAAAGTTGGTGGCATCACAATTCCGGACTTCAAGCTCTATTACAAAGCTGTCATCATCAAGACAGCATGGTACTGGCACAAAAACAGACACATAGATCAATGGAACAGAATAGAGAGCCCAGAAATACACCCTCAAATCTAGGGTCAACTAATCTTCGACAAAGCAGGAAAGAATGTCCAATGGAAAAAAGACAGCCTCTTCAATAAATGGTGCTGGGAAAATTGGACAGCCACATGCAGGAAAATGAAATTGGACCACTTCCTTACACCACACACAAAAATAGACTCCAAATGGATGAAGGACCTCAATGTGAGAAAGGAATCCATCAAAATCCTTGAGGAGAATGCAGGCAGCAACCTCTTCGACCTCAGCCGTAGCAACATCTTCCTAGGAACAATGGCAAAGGCAAGGGAAGCAAGGGCAAAAAGGAACTATTGGGATTTCATCAAGATCAAAAGCTTTTGCACAGCAAAGGAAACAGTTAACAAAACCAAAAGACAACTGACAGAATGGGAGAAGATATTTGCAAACGACATATCAGATAAAGGGCTAGTATTCAAAATCTATAAGGAACTTAGCAAACTCAACACCCAAAGAACAAACAATCCAATTAAGAAATGGGGAGAGGACATGAACAGACATTTCTGCAAAGAAGACATCCAGATGGCCAACAGACACATGAAAAAGTGCTCCACGTCACTCGGCATCAGGGAAATACAAATCAAAACCACAATGAGATATCACCTCACACCAGTCAGAATGGCTCAAATTAACAAGTCAGGAAATGACAGATGCTGGCGAGGATGCGGAGGAAGGGGAACCCTCCTCCACTCTTGGTGGGAATGCAAGCTGGTGCAACCACTCTGGAAAACAGCATGGAGGTTCCTCAAAATGTTGAAAATAGAACTACCCTATGACCCAGCAATTGCACTACTGGGTATTTACCCTAAAGATACAAACATAGTGATCCAAAGGGGCACGTGTACCCGAATGTTTATAGCAGCAATGTCTACAATAGCCAAACTATGGAAAGAACCTAGATGTCCATCAACAGATGACTGGATAAAGAAGAGGTGGTATATATACACAATGGAATACTATGCAGCCATCAAAAGAAATGAAATCTTGCCATTTGCAATGACGTGGATGGAACTAGAGCGTATCATGCTTAGTGAAATAAGTCAATCGGAGAAAGACAACTATCATATGATCTCCCTGATATGAGGACATGGAGAAGCAACATGGGGGGTTAGGGGGATAGGAGAAGAATAAATGAAACAAGATGGGATTGGGAGGGAGACAAACCATAAATGACTCTTGATCTCACAAAACAAACTGGAGGTTGCTGGGGGGAGGTGGGATTGGGAGAGGGGGAGGGGGCTATGGACATTGGGGAGGGTATGTGCTATCGTGAGTGCTGTGAAGTGTGTAAACCTGGCGATTCACAGACCTGTACCCCTGGGGATAAAAATACATTATATGTTTATTTAAAAAAAAAAAATTTGGAAGGAGAGGCGAACCATAAGAGACTATGGACTCTGAAAAACAACCTGAGGGTTTTGAAGGGTCAGGGGTGGGAGGTTGGGGGAACAGGTGGTGGGTAATGGGGAGGGCACGTTTTGCATGGAGCACTGGGTGTTGTGCAAAAACAATGAATACTGTTACGCTGAAAAAATAAATAAAATGGAAAAAAAAATCACCTTGGGCTGGGAATTCTAAACAAGCCAAGGAGCTGACTTGTCATCTCACCAGCAGATCCCTGGCCACTCAGTCCATTTCTTGGCTTCATTCTGGCATAGACAAGCCAGTTACCAAAAAGAAGCCCTCTGCAGGAAAGGATAAGACACACTTTGTGTGTCTGCTAGTGCCACTGTATGCTGGGCCCCATCTTTGATCTCAAGTATATTCTTGATTGAAAAGCATTCTTAAAGCAATCAATATCTTTCTTTTTAGGTGGCAGTCATTTGAGATTGTTACTGCTGCATTTTGTCAAACCACAAGAGGATGGGGAACCTAGCTTGCAGGAGAGGAGAAGCATGTAAGATATTAAGAGCTAGGCCTACTGAATTAGCAAATAAACTAAATAATACACCTATTCTAGGATAAAAGAGGTCACCCATATAAACCATGATAATAAAAATAACGTTTCTCTGCCCTTGACTTCTGTATAGATATGTCTCCTCAAGAGCATATAGAAGATACAGACAGCTTTTCCCCTAACTCATTATCTATAATCTGGTCATTTCATTCTTAGTCTCTTAACCTCAGTTCTTCTACTCAAAATCACCACAAAGAAAAATATATGAAAGACTCAAATGAGCAAATGAAACAGGTTACTCAGTAACTCTTACCATCTTTATTTTCTGGAGATTCCCTTCAGAGACCAAACAAATGATAGATTAGATTTCTCTCTTCCTACTTTATTACTTTGGATAAGTATCCATGTCCAAGTGCTGTAAGAAATGCCATAGAGGCCTTTAGACTAAAGAATATAGCTGAGCCTGTATATTCAATAATAACAAAATAATATCAATCTTCTCTGTTTTGAGTGAGTAGTTTGCAATCTGGGGACACTAAGAACTAAATCATTCTCAAGTGAGACCTTCATCTTGATCAGGACATGTACTCACAATTTGTCAGTTGAACTAGAAAAGACCCCAAATCCTTTTCAAATGCTAAAATTGGATGAATCTATATCCTCTTGAAGAAACAGCAGATTGTCTGTGTCTTAGAACAAGATAGGTTTCCATGTCTTTATATGCAATTAACTGTCAGTTACCAATCATAATGGGGAAGTAGGGAAGAGATAGGATAAATCTAAGCATAGATTAATCAAAAAGACTGTTGCTGAAGAACAATACTTATTTTTGTTTCTGTTATTTTAGTTTTTTAGCACACATTTATTTTCCCATTTGTGGTTTACTTAGACTGATATTAAAATGAGTTTATATATTCTGAACACATTTTAATAGGTAACCAGAAATATTCTAAGTGGAATAGATAACATAGCCTGGTATTTAAGTAGGTGAGCAAAATTCAATAGTTGGTACTTCTCAGAGTAAATTCCATGAAGTATGCACATTTAAATCACTTTGGGGAGCTTAATAAAAATGCAGTCTCAAGGGCAATATCCCATAAATTCCTACTACCATCTCTGAAACTATAGATCAGGAATTTTTATTTTAATACACTACTCTGCTGATTCTTAAAGATACTAAACTTTGGCAAGCTATATGCTCCCATAATGCAGAATCAGTATCATTTACTTCTAAAAACTAGATTGTATCATTGTTAGTATAATAGTTAACAAGTTTTAGAATTATAGTCTAAACATGTTTCAACTAAATTCATTAATTTCCTCATCATTACAATTATAGTTTGTCTACCACATGCTAGATGCAGTGAAGCACTAGAAATAAAACAGTGAGAAAGATAAGGTCACTGTCTTCCTGGAGCTTACATTCTACTAAAATAACTTATATATTAATCAAATAAATATAATATCACAACGTGAATATAAGTTCTATAAGGACACTTGCATTGTAAGGAAGTATAACAAATGGTATGACTTGACCTTGTCAGAGAAGTCGGGGTAATCTTTCCTAGGAAAGTAATAATCAAACTAAAATAAGAAGGATGCATAATGACTAAATGGATAAAAACTACATGCAGAGGAAACCTCATAATTAATTAAATTGGAGATGTTGGTAGAAGCCAGAATATGCTCACCCTTTTTATTCCATGTTATAAAGTTGAGTTTGTATTCTAAACATGATTGTCATCTATTGGGATATGACATGACCAGATTATTTTACAAAAACTATTTATAGATGCCGAATTAAAAAAGCTTAGAAGAGAGATTTAAAAAAATTAAAGTTTTTGCTGTGCCACAAAAGACCAGGAAACTAATGGCTTAAAGATTCCATCATTTATTTAGCTCACTATTCCGTGAGTCAGCAATTTACACTGGACTCAGCTGCACTTGCTTCGGCATGTGCAGTCACCTGTCAGTCTAGGTGTCTGTATTTCAAGAGGTAGCTGTCTGTTGGCTGCTGCAACAGACGTGATGGGGCTATATGTCCTTCATCCTCCAATAGGCTAGCTAAGGCTTTGTCATATGGTGCCAATGGTGGCAGCAGTCTCAGGAAAATAAAGATAAGACAAACCTTTTAATATAACTGTTTTTCAAATCCATCTTTATTTATATTTGTTAACATCCTAGTAACCAAATTAAATCACATGCCAGAACCTGGAGTGAGAATGGGAGAACGTAGAAAATTACATGGGAAAGGGGTGTCAATTAAAAAAAAAAAAAATAGTGTGGCCATGTTTCTAATCTACCACAGTAGGATATAGTAAACAAGGGTTGATTGCTAAAGATTGTTAAATGACTTGTAATGAGGAGTGCCCAATGGTTTTCTTCCTAGACTAGAGAGATACTTAGAAGAAAAGTAGACAGAATTTGATGATTGGATAGAGGGAATAAGAGTGAATGACTGTTTAAAAACAGCCTACATTTATCTGTTGTACAAGTAGAGATATGACTATGCCATCAATGAGATGGAAAGATCTACTATACCATGCTTGTGATTATAAATGCATGTTGAAATGAGTTGGCTTTGAAACTTCCAAGACGACATGTTAAATAGGCCGCTGGAGCTCATTAAATAGGGGTCTGGAGCTCTTATTAAAGATCAGGCTTTTGACAAAAATTCTGTGATCCATCAGTAGATAGTGTGTAATTGAAGCTTTATATGTTCTTGGCCTAAATTGATAAAATTGATTAAGAAAATAAGAATGCCCGGCCTTCAATCCTGAGGAAATCTTATGACAAGTAGGAAAATAAATGTGAAACAAAGACCAAGAAGCATTCACAAAGAAAGGAGGAAATCCAGAGACTATTTTGTCTTGGGAACCTCCTGGATAGAATATTCCAGAAGGAGAAATAACCAACATCCTGAAAACTGCTGAAGAGAGCAAAGTAACGATAAATGAAAATTTCCTATTGGCTATAGGAATTTCCTATAGTCTAAACTATAAACTATAGTCTAACATGTTTAGACTATAATACTATTGGATTTAAGACTTGGAATTTCCTGGTGACTTTAGTGCAAGCTACTTTGGGTGAATTTATGGGGAAGAAGTTAGATTGGAGAGCCCTGAAGAGTATGGAGGTAAAGAAATAGACACAGTAACTTCCAGGAAAATTCCGCACACGCACACACATGCACACCCACGGGCGCTGGAACACACACGCATACATATTGGGTTTTATGGTTTTATAGGACCACCATGATAAGAAGAATTGTTTAGTGATACAATGAGAATGGATTGAGAGTGATAAAAGAAAGAGAAAAAGAAAAGGGAGGGGCACCTGGGTGGCTCAGCGGGTTAAGCCTCTGCCTTTGGCTCAGGTCATAATCTGAGGGTCCTGGGATTAAGCCCCTAATCTGGCTCTCTGCTCAGCATTGGGGATCAGCAGGGATCCTGCTTCCCACCACCCCCTACCCCCAGCTTGCCTCTCTACACACTTGTGATATCTGTCTGCCAAATAAATAAAATCTTTAAAAAAAAAAAAAAAGGAGCTAGAATTAACCCTAGATGCTTGAGGAGTCTGGAAAGCAGTAATTGCTCTCTTGTTTCTGTATGTAAGGAAACAAATGAGGTAGTTGTAGGAAAATTTTTCCTTCTCAGCTTGTAGAAGTTACACAATGACCTGTTTCTGAGTCTACTACATTCCAAAAGTTTTTTTTTCTCTAGATCTTTCAGTTCTTTATCTTTTTATCCTTATTCCTTGTTTCTGTGTTTTACTCCCTCTCATCATCCCCTATATAAACCATACCTCTGTTTATTTAAAGATAGCAAAGTGCTTTGAATTCTCAGAAGTGATATGCCATGTAAATGGGAACAATAGCAAAAAAATGTGTTTCTCCCTGGGAGCCCCAGTTGTAATATAAGGCAGCAGGTTTTTATAATGAGCTACAAAAGTCTCTCTTAAATAACATTAAGCGTTTAATGAAAAGCCACAAGAGCTTGGTAACAGGCAAGATTTCAGCTGATTGTCTATACTTAATGCATTATATCCATATATAGAGAAAGAAAAGCGGGAAAAGAAAATTAACTGTTGTGTTTACTTCAGATTTTCCATTCTCTAAAAGGTAAAGACACATTAGCAGCTTTTGTTTTTATTTTAGAAGGGAGCCACATCATCTGTTCTGATCTGATTTGGAGCAGAAATTTAAGTGTATCCCAAACTAGGAAAGACCTAGGTTAAATAATCCTTAGGGTTTCAAGGGATGTATTCCCAAGTGTCCTAGAGTCAAATGATAAACTGATGATTATGGTCACCCAAAATAATTCCCTATGGGTACTCTCAGGGAAAATTACATTTGTTGGGCACAGAGTTTTAAAATATACTCATAAGAAGAATTCTTTCTTTTTCATTAAAACACAGAAGCAATAAGGCTAGTGTACAATATTATATTCATATTGGTTTTTTTTAAAGATTTTATTTATTTATTTATTTGACAGAAGAGAGGTCACAAGTAGGCAGAGAGGCAGGCAGAGAGAGAGGAGGAAGCAGGCTCCCTGCGGAGCAGAGAGCCCGATGCGGGGCTCGATCCCAGGACCCTGAGATCATGACCTGAGCCGAAGGCAGCAGCTTAATCCACTGAGCCACCCAGGCGCTCCTCATATTGTTTTTTTTTTAAAATTTTATTTATTTATTTGACAGAGAGAGAACACAAGTGGGGAGGAGGATCAAAGGAAGAAGGAGAAGCAGACTCCCGCTGAGCAGGAAGCCCAGTGTGGGGCTCAATCCCAGGAATCTGAGATCTTGACCTGAGCCAAACGCAGACCTTTAACTGACTGAACCACCTAGGCACCCCCTATTCATATTGTTATAAGGGTATCAGTGATTATCACTAGAGGAATATTTAAGAATGTCACAATTGGTGACAGGTATACTCACATTTGGTGCTGCTCACACCCATGGTGGTGTTAAACATACTAAAATGGAAAGGATAGTCCTCCACAGCATAATAATAACCCAACTTAAATTTCAATAATGCCAAGATTGAGAAGCCATGGCTATGAATTTACAGACAACCCAGTCAGCCAAATGACCCATAATTTGTCAGACTTCTCTAGAATAAAAAGATTATTAGAATGATATAAGAACATGAATATGATTATAAAATCAGGCCCTAACACATGACATATCCTGGTATCTCTAAAGACTAAAACTGAGGTGGAGCTTAGCTGTCACAATTTGGGAAAATAATTAGTTATAGGGTACTGATCTGAGTTAGAATATCAGAGCCCAATGGGAACTTAGAAGTCATCTAATATAACCTGTGCATTTTACAGATAAGGAATGTAAGAAGTGAAAATTTAAATATGTAATATCATGGCATAAATAAGCAGTATAGCTAGTTTAAACAGCATGCCTCCTATTTGTCCAGCTCTCTCTTCAGCATGCCAAGCATTACAATCATATCCTTTTCTAGAAAGATGTGTTAAATTATTTTTAAATTAAAAGGACACTAAAGTAAGAAGAATACTAAAAGAGAAAAAATAGGGAGCCTTTCCATCTGGACTAATTTTTAACTACGTGACTTTGGAAAGTTACTTATCATCTCTAATACTTAATGGTTTCACCTGAAAATGAGTATGAGAATATCTTGTTGAGAGAATTAAAAAATAAAAAACAAAAACAACAACCAAAAAAACCTCCTGCCATATGAGGTTCAGACTATAGGTAACAACATTATTTGTTTAGATCCTGTACAGGCTTGGAATATATAACTTTGACATTATCTTAACAGCACAACTGCCATTGTGAATCTCAAAAGGCTCATTTATGCACACAGTCTACATTTAAATACCAGGATTCACAGCCATTTTGTTATGACTCCAGGCATGTGAATTAACCTCTGACATATCAATAAAAACATAAGTGTTTAATACTGACATGAACAGTGAATATTACATAGACTAACTTGGAGTCATAAACACTGCCTAATGGGACACTAATCAAATAAATTTAAGAAATTAAAAATAACCTGCAAGAGGGAATTAATGTAATAGTGAATATAGTGATATAATTCTAAATGTAATGCATTACTCTCAGAATAGGAAATAGACCAAAGTTAGTAGGTAAAGAATTGGTGGAAAATGTAAATAAAAATCACAAAAAACCTACATATATATCAAATACCTAAAGAAGAATTCTACCAAGTTTTTAGAAAATGTTTACTGTCAGACAGATAATTCTAATTCTATAATTTATCCTTTTCAAGCTATACTGGACAATTCAGTGAGGCAAAAGAGATGCCATTTCCACTTGCCAGTAACTGGGCCATAGACTGATTCAGTCTCTGTGGTAACTCAGTCAATGATCAAAGAAAAAGTAAGCTCATCAGAGATCAAACATATTCATGAGACAACAAAAAAAATAATAGCCAAAAATCATTTATGATTTTTGGGCAAATGTGTGTCTATATATATATATATATGTATATATATATATACATACATACATATATATATATATGTATTTGTGTGTATATACATACACACGCACACACATATTCCAAAGATCATTTGAGTTTCTGTAGCAAAAATATGATCATATATTAACATGAGAAAATATTAATTTTGTGTTTATCAATATCTACATATATTTAAATTTATAAAAATATACTTTTAAGGCCAATTTTATAGGAAAGATAGGAAGTTAGATTTGGAGGCAGCAGCAAGGAGAGAAAAAATCCTTCTCACCCTTCTCATTTCTAATCTCATCTAGGAAAAAAATGCAAGAGTTCGAAAAGTTATGCTATTTTGCAGGCCACTGGACAAGTATTTAAGTGTAATATTAACTTTTCCAATAGTGTACTAGCTGATGCAGATGTAAGAAGTGAGAGGATCCTCTGCATAGGTTAAAAATAGACACACACCTATATGTGCTTTAGTTGTATACACTTCAATGTTTGATATCACAGAAACTCCTGGAAACTATAAGAATCCAAGAAGTGCAATGATTCCTACCCAATGTTTTGCTTCATCCCACATTGTGCACCTATTCCTACCTATGCATATTGTGAGATCACTGTTCTCAAGCTGTGGTTTAAACAGGAGTTTGTTAAATATTATGCACAAGTAAAGATGATTGTATCACAATGGAAATTTCAAGTTTAGAAGGATAAGAATTGGTTAGGGAAACTTTTAATTATTAGCTAGATAAAAATAGAATTTTTTTTTAAATTTTTTTTTTGTTTATTTACAGCACGACGTGTTCATTGTTTTGGCATCACACCCAGTGCTCCATGCAGTACGTGCCCTCCCTATTACCCACCACCTGGTTCCTCAACCTCCCACCCCCCCCCCGCCCCTTCAAAACCCTCTGGTTGTTTTTCAGAGTCCATAGTCTCTCATGGTTCATCTCCCCTTCCAGTTTCCCTCAACTCCCTCTCCTCTCCATCTCCCCATGTCCTCCATGTTATTTGTTATGCTCCACAAATAAGTGAGACCATATGATACTTGACTCTCTCTGCTTGACTTATTTCGCTCAGCATAATTTCTTCCAGTCCCGTCCATGTTGCTACAAAAGTTGGGTATTCATCCTTTCTGATGGAGGCATAATACTCCATTGTGTATATGGACCACATCTTCCTTATCCATTCATCCGTTGAAGGGCATCTTGGTTCTTTCCACAGTTTGGCGACCGTAGCCATTGCTGCAATAAACATTGGGGTACAGATGGCGCTTCTTTTCACTACATCTGTATCTTTGGGGTAAATACCCAGCAGTGCAATTGCAGGGTCATAGGGAAGCTCTATTGTTAATTTCTTCAGGAATCTCCACACTGTTCTCCATAGTGGCTGCACTAACTTGCCCTCCCAACAACAGTGTAAGAGGGTTCCCCTTTCTCCACATCCTCTCCAACACACGTTGTTTCCTGTCTTGCTAATTTTGGCCATTCTAACTGGTGTCAGGTGGTATCTCAATGTGCTTTTAATTTGAATCTCCCTGATGGCTAGTCATGATGAACATTTTTTCATGTGTCTGATAGCCATTTGTATGTCTTCATTGGAGAAGTGTCTGTTCATATCTTCTGCCCATTTTTTTATATGATTATCTGTTTTGTGTGTGTTGAGTTTGAGAAGTTCTTTATAGATCCTGGATATCAACCTTTTGTCTGTACTGTCATTTGCAAATATCTTCTCCCATTCCGTGGGTTGCCTTTTTGTTTTGTTGACTGTTTCCTTTGCTGTGCAGAAGCTTTTGATCTTGATGAAGTCCCAAAAGTTCATTTTTGCTTTTGTTTCCTTGGCCTTTGGAGACATATCTTGAAAGAAGTTGCTGTGGCTGATATCCAAGAGGTTACTGCCTATGTTCTCCTCTAGGATTCTGATAGATTCCTGTCTCACGTTGAGGTCTTTTATCCATTTCGAGTTTATCTTTGTGTACAGTGTAAGAGAATGGTCGAGACTCATTCTTCTACATATCGCTGTCCAGTTTTCCCAGCACCATTTATTGAAGAGACTGTCTTTTTTCCATTGAATATTTTTTCCTGTTTTGTCGAAGATTATTTCACCATAGAGTTGAGGGTCCATCTCTGGGCTCTCCACTCTGTTCCACTGGTCTATGTGTCTGTTTTTATGCCAGTACCACGCTGTCTTGGTGATCACAGCTTTGTAGTAAAGCTTGAAATCGGGTAACATGATGCTGCTAGTTTTGTTTTTGTTTTTCAACATTTCCTTAGCAATTCGGGGTCTCTTCTGATTCCATACAAATTTTAGGATTATTTGCTCCAGCTCTTTGAAAAATACCGGTGGAATTTTGATTGGAATGGTATTAAAAGTATAGATTGCTCTAGGCAGTATAAACATTTTAACAATGTTTATTCTTCTAATCCAAGAGCATGGAACAGTCTTCCATCTTTTTGTGTCTTCTTCAAAAAATGGAATTTTTATGTAATTCCTAATGTTAGGAAGACAAAATTTTTTTCTTTTTTTAAGACTTTATTTACTTATTTAGAGACAGAAAGAGAAAGAGAGAGAGAGAGAGAGAGAGAGAGAACATGCGTGCAAGTTGAGGAAGGGCAGAGGGAGAGGGAGAGCGAGAATCTCAAGCAGATTCCACACTGTGCTTGGAGCCCAATGCAGGGCTCGATCTCATGACCCTGAGATCATGGCCTGAGCCAAAGAGTTAGAACTTTAACCAACTGAGCCACTCAGGTGCCCCCAAATGGTATCCCTCTATGTGGCATCTAAAAAAACCCCCAAACTTGTAAAACAGAGTAAAGTGGTGGTTACCAAGGGCTGGGGGTGGGGAAATGGGAGAGGTATTGTTGAAGGCACATGATAAATAAGTCCCAGAGACCTAATACACAGTATCGTGATTATAGACAACAACGATATCAGAAACATTAAACTTGCTGAGAGACAAGATCTTAATTGTTCCCAACACTAGAAGAAGTAAGAATTATGTAACATGATAGAGGTGTTAGTTAACAGTACAATGACAACTGTATTGCCATACAAAAGTATCAAGTCACCTTAAATGGACACAATATTCTATGTCAAATATACATCTGTAAAAATAAAGAAATAAACAGTAGTTGTTCTAACACAATTCTGGACCCACACTGCTGAGCTACAGCCTGGTTCATGACTGGAGGTCTATAAAGAGTTGTTTAACATCATTTGATGTCGACACGACCACCACAACCACCACCGCCACCACCGCCTCCACTACCACCATCATCATCATCATCACGGAGCCCTTCCCATTCCAATTGTTTGTGAAGCATTTTGCAGACCCTTGAGTTTCTTGGCTTATGGTGAAGTAAAAACTCTCAGAACACATGTTTTTCTCAGAGACTCAGCACTTTCAGAAGCACATTTTGGTCTGGCAGTTGGATATGGACAGTGGCAAAGCAAAGGAGAAAGGAAGAATGAACTGGGAGAAAAGGTTCTCCTGAGCACAAGAGCCGAGATTTTTGATGTGTCAGGAACGGTCTATGTCCATATGACACCTTTTTACTTTGGAGCTCAGCTAAGTCGATTAATTAGTTTTACCTTAGAGGTGATGGTCCTTCCTTTCTCCCTCCTCCTTTCCTTCCTTTCTTGCTTCTTTTCTTTCTTTGTGTTCTTCTTCCTTTCTTTTCTTCTTTCCTTCCTGGCCAGCAGCTGGGGTCAGAGGAAGACAAATTCTTATCTGGTTCTTAATATTCCAGACACCGTGCTAAGCTATTTACTTGATGAAATAGCATATTTAGTCCTTTGTGAGGATAATGGTATTATTATCCCATGTTTCCAGAAGAGAAAATTGAAGCACACAGCAGTTGAGTAAATTACCCAAGATCATATGGTTTGAAAAAATATATAGTAATCAAATTCAGATTATATTGTCTCAAAAGCTCAACCACATTTCCTTTTATAAATCTTATGAGGAATCCTCTCTGACATTTTCTGTTGAACCTCTGACCTAGAGGAGCTGGAAGTCAGACTAGAACTGATTTTGCTGTTATCATTGAATATTTCGTCTCTAGTCACATAAAAATTACTATTCTAGAGAATCATCATAATTTAGTGATTCCAATGTGAAGTGGAAGAGACAGCCTTTGTTAGACACACAAAAGTTAACTAGGAGGTTATCAGAATGTGAATTTAAAAATATGAAATAAAACCACATTTATTATCTTACTTCAGAAAATTATGATTTTAGAAAATAAAAGATTAATATATTTTCTCATCTCTCCAAGCTATTAAGCTACCTTTTGATTGCATTAGTCAGTCTTGAAGGGGTTTTGTATGCACCATCTTAAATGTTAATCTCTGGTATGCAATTTTGTCAAGTAAATGATAAAACTAAAAAAGATACAGAGTAAGTTTTTTTTTTCATTCAATATAATAAATTTCTGTCTTAATAAAATTTCAACAATTCTGTGAGTTTATGCACTACTATCCTCACCTAATTCCAGGGAATAGTTAACAAAAGTTGGGAACTTGTCACCCTTCAAAATTTATGAATTTTTAACCTGAATTCTTTTAACCTGAATTCTTTTAACCTGAATTCTTCTTCAATCAAATTATAATAGCTGGGGAAATATACCTTTATTCCAAAGTATAGGTAACTATCTGGGAAATATGAGCTACTACATCATGATTTTTACAAAGACATAGCTGAAATTTCTGACATTTGCCAAAACTCTACCCTCATAATATCATGTGATTAATGTTAAAGCTTGGATTACTGAGTTAGAAGCAGTGACAACATAATGGCATCTAATTGCTGGAATTCTGTGATATATTATCTGGGAAAAAATTAAAAAATAATCTTTATGAGAATAATTCTCCAATTTTCTGTCTCTGTCTCTCCATCTTCCTTCTCTCTTTCTTATATACATAATATATAATAAAAATAGGGGTGCCTGGGTGGCTCAACTCACTAAGCATCTGCCTTCATCTCAGGTCATGATCTCAGGGTCGTGGGATCAAGCCCCACATTGTGCTCCCTGCTCAGAGGGGAGTCTGCTTCTCCTTCTGTCTCTCCTCCCACTCCCTGCACATGCTCCCTTACTTCCTCTCTCAAATAAATAAAAATACATAATATAATAATATAGAGAGAGTGAGAAAAAGACAAAGACAAAGAGAGAAAGAGACAGAGACAGAAAGATCCTCAAAGAAATGTTTGCAAAAGGTATTTATATGGATGTTTATTTTGGCAACATTTTTAATAAAGTGAAAGCAACCTTAATTTGTATTCCCAGAGAAAGTGCTAGATAAATTATGTTGTAGCCATACTATAGAACCAGTATAAGAGTTAAAAAGAATGTGGCAGAAAAATGGCACCAACAGAGAAAAATTCTAAAGCATATAATTTGCATATAAAAGAATGCTGTAGAAGTAGAAATATATGTATATATAAAATGATTGCATACATAAAATATGGATACCCTCAAACATATTTCTATATGCATTCATATAAATGTAAAATGCATAGAAAAATCTCCAGGGTCATTTACTCAAATGAAATTTGTGGCTAAATTTTGGGTTGTAGATTGAAACTTTTGGCTTTATTATTATTATATGATTGCTTATAAGAATGCATCTATTGATCCTCTGTATATCTAAAAATAAGTGAAATCATGAATTAAAGACATAATCTTCTACAAAGTGAACTTTGAGAATTCCAAAGTTGGAAGACTTAGGTCATTGTAATAAGTACCCTGAGGTATTAACTGATTCACAAGAGATATTTTTAGTCATAGTGAGTTAAAATCTTTCATGTGTTCCTTAGTGAAGAATGTCTGCAGACTGATAATAGAACCTACTTTAAGACTACTTATGATCCTTTCTTATAGATGGATACTGAGTTGTGAAACAGAACACAGTCTGTAAAATAGGCTGTATCAGAAGAATCCAACCATTATTCACCAAATTTAATGCTTTTTAAAATTTTGTTATTCCACCCACAGTGTGTGAGGGGTAACATTCTGTGGTATTTTATTGATATGACTGATTGGAATAGGGTGCAACTCTGAACGTAGATGGATGAACCCATAAAATGGGCCATGCCAATCAGGTTTTCATGTGGGAGAATTTGAGGTCATGTTGGGTCCTACGAATAAGGGGTATTAACACAAAGATCTATCAAATTCTCTTGCAAATAGACCTGCAATTGACATAGCACAAGTTTCCTCCGAATATCCTTTGATTCTGAGAGATCCATATTCTTATAAAGAAGCTTCTCACCCATCCTCCCCTTAATGTGCATTCATTTCATTTTTATCACTATGTTCAAGTCATGTGATGCACTTCTCTTCTAATTGTTGCCTATATTAGAATTGATTCAGAAGATCTTCAACCCCTAGTTTTTGCTTGTTTATTTATTTACTCTACTTGTCTCTGTTCAGCATATTGTTCTTGTAGCCCCTGCCTGATACAAAATAGTTTGCATGGCTGCAAACTGTGTTGCTGTGTCCCACATAGAAGATACCAAAAGATGAATATCAAGAAAAGAAAGTCTTTTATATTTAGTTAGCAGCATTCACACAGCCTCTGGATTAATGTTAGCTTTGAAGCCACATGATGAGCAATAGAGGTTTCTCACCATGATACTCATTAGCATCTCTTTGTGACTTGCAAGAAATAATTTGCAGAGTCCCAAGTTTAATGCTAACCCGAAGCTGCCTTGTTCAGAGATAGCTTTCTAACCACAATCAACACATTTTGCTTTTCTTTTGACTGACAAACAGGGTGAAAGGCAATGTCCATTTCTTTCCTTTCTTCTGTTTCTTCTTGCTATATAATTAGGTAGAAATAGATGATTATAATAACTTGATTGGCTCTTTACCTAGCACTTGACAATATTTTTTTTGTAGATTGGCTTTATAAACCAGACCTGAGATGTTCTGAAATATGACGATGACACTGTCTCACAAGAGAGGCATAAGACAGCAGGCTGGTGCTCATAATTACAAGACACTTCCCCAAATCACCTTTACCTCATGCCTCCCCATTTTATCCTCTTTCTTTAGGTAAAACTATATAGACCTCTGTTTCCCCAGTTTCCTCTCCATACCTACTCTGAACTGATGAATTTATTACTTGCATCTGATGTGATTGTATACAGAGAAAATGCAAAAGAAACAACAAAAACCTCTTCAGAAAAAATAGGAGGATATAGTAGTTGTTACCAATATTAATATGCAAACATCAGTAACATTTCATATGTAATTACATATGTAATATGCAATTACAGAAAATGAAAAAAAAAAAAAAAACCGGTAGCAATGACCATGATTACAATCATTGTAACGAGAGAAGTCCAGACTGCTTATATTTGGAGATAAGACCCTGGGCTTAGAATGATCACACACGATAGTTGGTGTACAACAGACTCAGTTTATGTCTCTTGTCACAGAATCCAGAGTTTTAAATTTAAAGCAATGTTTATTAGTAACAGGATTAAAATAGAGTGGAATAGGTTAGGAAGGCTTTTTGTTTTTTTACTCCTAATATTTGCTATGATGTAGAAGTATATGCAACACACAGTGGGCAGAGTTCCCACTTTAATCATGGTGAATTCCTGAAAGAAGACCTGAGAACATCCTTCTCACTTTCTGACAGCCAACATCTTCCAGTCCCAGGGGTGCTGGGGGAAGGGGACACTGCTGCCTCTTCCGGCCACTGGTGTAAGTGCCTGGTGTGCTGTGGTATTGTTAGAGATAGGGGAAGCGGCCAGTCAGTTGGATATTCAAGGTCAGTTGTGAGAGTTCGTAGCTTAAGTGTTATTGCAATATGTTTGGGAACACAAGAGTCTCAAAGTTCCTGTCAAAGAAGTTTTAAGAAGGAACAAAGCACTGATACATGCTACAACATGGATGAACCTTAAAGCAGTGTTGTCAAAAGAAGCCAGAAACCACATATTGCATGCGACTGTTTACATGAAAGGCTCAGAAAAGACAAATCTATAAAGAATAGATTTGCAGTTTCCCAGGCCTGGGGGTAGAAGCAGAGAATGGCTGCATTTGGGCATGGGGTTTATTTTTGGAATGATGGAAATATCCCCAAATTAAATTGTGGTGATGACTGCACAACTCTGTAATGCACTAAAACTCATGGAGACATTTAAAATAAGCGAGTGTTACGGTATGCAAAAAATACCTCAATAAAACTGTTTAAAAATAGTCTAAATATTCTTGCCATAATAGTTTTGTCATTTATTGTGATAATTGTATAACTATTTGTTTATTTTACTACCTACCAGCTGTATTTTATTTTGTAATAATTGCTTTAGGGGGTCAGGGGTTAAGTTCATGTTTAATGAAAAGTTAATGAATTTCCATTGCTTAAGAAAGCTAAAAATGAAATCTAACTCGCATAAAATATTTGTCAATATTTACTATCCCAATGGAGACCACCGTGATATCACTGACTAGGAGAACTGAATGACATATATGTGATGGAAACACATTAACTTCCACTTTGAAAGGTTATACCTATTTTGGGAAGAATACGTTTGAAATGAACATTTTACTATGTAAATCTGGAGAATGTTTATGCATGTGTATATATATATATGTGTGTATATATATATATATATATATACATATATATATATACATATATATATATACATATATATATGTGTGTGTGTGTGTGTGTATATATATATATATATATACACACACACACACACATATACATACATATCCCTCTGTAAAGCATGATTTTTCAGTTAGACTACTCTTCCGACTTAATTTCATTTAGTTTTTGATCTCACATTTTCTTGTTCAGGAATGACAGGTGAAGCATTAGGTACTAATACATTGATGCCATTAACGGCAGAAGGACTTCACAAACAATTACACGATGCCACTTTTCAACACTGCGAGATCCCATACATCAAAACCCAGTTCACTTGAAGATAGTTTGATTATGTTCATCCAACTCATTGAATTTAAGTAAAACTTTTGGAAGTTTATTCTGTCTGAGGTGAGACATTTGATACCATTGTAAATGCTGATCCAAATTTAGTTAAAAGTTAAACATAAGAGATACGATTTTTTTTTTTCAGTGATGATGCAACATAAATTTTGCTGACTCAAAGTACTATAATGAATACAATTTATTTTAAGAAATCCATTAAAGAATATGCTAGGAAGAAATTGTTTAGTATAAATTTAATACTATAAAATTGAAACCGTGAAAGTTATAATATTCTACCAATTAAAATAAAATTTGAAAATATTTCATGTTTAAAATACTTCATGTTATAATATTCTACCAATTAAAATAAAATTTGAAAATACTTCATGTTTAAATATGAAAATACTTCATACTTCAAAATAAAATTTGAAAATACTTCATAAAATACTTCATGAAAATACTTCATTATATTACATATAATAAACTATATATAATTTATAAATAAATATACAGAAAGAAAATACTTTCTATACACATTTAGTTAGCAACTATATGGTAGCCATATGGTTTTCACATAGAATAATTAAGCTACAAATTTTCTATGACAAAGCTGAAGTGAATACATAAATAAATATTTCAGTATGGCAGTATGCATTTCCTTTTTTTTTCTGTCAGTAACCAGATTTTATAAATGTCTGGGTCATTTGAGAACGACATGCAAAGAGTTGAAAAGAGAAATCCTACGTTGTTGAGAACAGATCAGAGACCTCCAAGTCCAGACACCTTGGAAGATTTCTGGAAGACAGTAAGTAAATGAGGACATTTAGACAGATAAACAAATACTAAAGAAGGCATTTTCTAGAGGACAAAGAGAAAAATGCCATAGCAGAGATTAAACTAGGTTTCCCCGTAAGGATGCACAGCGAAATTGCTAGCACGTGTACAAAGAGAAGGAGCAGCTAGTAATGAAAGAAGAATGCTTACTTCAACGACTATCTATGGAGAAGCTACCCCACCCATCACCTTTTCTGCCCTTGAATGCATGAATAGTACTTGGTATCCCAGTATCCAAATCCAGGCATACAACTGAGAACTCTTCTCTAAAGGAATTAAATAATCTTCCTGAGGGAAACTGAGAGTTCTAATGTAAGGACCCTCCTACTGAGTCTTTTGTACTCTTGAGCCTCCTCTGAAAGAATATCTAACCCAGGTGACATCTAAAAAGAAAATGCTGCATCTCCGTACATTGTAGGGAGAGGTAGAGGAAACCTACGTCGATTATCAATATTTTTAAATTATTAATATTAAACTAAGCTTTTATTCTTACATGTGGTTGGAAAACAATTTGCCGAATATTTGAGGAAAACTAAGCATAAAAGAGAAAGAGTACTAGAAAGAAAACAGAACAAAAGGAAGGAAGGAAATGATGAAAGTACAATTAGAAGACAATGTCTCAGAGCCAAAGGAAGGTTAGATTTTTAAACTAAAGGGCCTATCAAGTTACATTCATAAATGGAGCACTGAGCAACACCAGGAGTAGATGACTGATTTAAACAACATAAATGGATCTCAGATACATTACGTTAGGTGAAGGAAGCCATCTCAAAAACAACAATAGGTTCCATTTACATATAATTCTGGAAAAAGTAAATATTTAAAGAGAACTGATCAGTTGTCACCAGGGCTTGATGATGAGAAAAGGGCATGAATAGGAAAGAGGATGAGCTGAATGACATCAGAGACTCTCCTGAACGTAAGCATTAGTTTACCAAAAGAGCAGATTTTTTCTGATAAGTTGGTAATACCAATAGTCTTTTGTGCTGGAATACTGTTGCCTGTTATTAGGGGCCACCTAAAGGCCTGTCTTTGGCCAAAATAACCTGTGGGCTTGCCAGATAGTATTATAACACTGTGGTGCAATTTATCAAGTTTTGCTTGGCATTAAATGATGATGTTTTTCAAATATAGACCATCAGGTAGATCTAAACTAAATAAACTTAAACCTGAGCCTAGGTACTACACATTTCTTCAATAGTCCAGAAAAGTAAGCCTTCAAAAATATACAATGTGTTTCCTAGGACTTCCTCAAATTCTGTACTTATAGAAGTCCAGTTATAAAGCTAAATGCCACAAAAGGGCATTTCAGTGTTATTTCAGTGAGGAGAAAGTATGACTTAACAGGGTGATTAGATTTCTGTTTCTCTGAATTATTGTGATGTTTGCTTTCCAAAAAAAATCTTAATACTTAGGAAACCAATTGATCTATTATAAGAAATTGGCACCAAGGGATATTGTATAGCATCCAAAGGAAATTCAATAGTTGGTTTAACTATTATGTTTTAGTCAAATCATGAGCAAATTGCAGACAGATGTTTAACTCATACCAAGGGGTAACTAACGATGTAAAAAACAATATTAAGAATTGAGATCTTATAAGTAACATGGTTAAAAGCCTCTGCCTTCAGCTCAGGTCATGATCCCAGGGTCCTGGGATCGAGCCCCGCATTGGGCTCTCTGCTGAGCGGGGGGCCTGCTTCCTCCTCTCTCTCTGCCTGCTTCTCTGTGATTTCTGTCTAATAAATAAATAAAATCTTTAAAAAAAAAAGTAGCTTTAAACCAGAAGAAAAAGATAGCGAGGAAACTTAAAAAAACAATATGATGAAGATTAAGAGAGCAATCTGTGATTGTGTTCTGCAGATCTCATGTTGTAAATTCCTGCATCTCATTGTAGTCATTTACTTGATCCAAAATTCTTCGGTGGAGTTAGTTCCTTCTTCTAAAGACTGTAAGCTTAAGGTTGGGAATATATGTATGTATTCATTGGGGGTTGCTTAAGAACCCTCAGCTTGTAGTCTCTAATAAAGAAAGTTTTTTGGAATAGTGATTTGAGTATTTTTAAATTGAGAGACATGAATCCAAAGATAATACCGTAGGGCATTCACTTATGTGCTGGTTGTTAACGTTGCCTGATAAGGTCCTTATACATCAATATGCAAGAATAGCTTTTTGTCTGGTGTTGTTTCCAATACCTGAAGAGAATTAGGTGTCCAAGTTTTAGGGTATGCAAAGATTATTTAAGAGGATGTTGAGGAAAGGCGGCTCATAGCTCCTGACAATTGCATTGCGTATTGTGTGAGTCCTTTGGGATATATAATACTGTCAGCTTATTAATAAGGCAGAACCTAAGATTAGGGAAGATATTCTGAGGCATATTGAATCACTAGCTATCAGTTTATAGGCAAAGCTACCAAGGACACCTGAGAGAGCTGATCATTTAATTGCCATTAAAGTTAATGCACAAACTGTGAGATATCCATATAATGATATACTATTCAGCAATAGAAAGAAATAAAATACTGATACACAGTAAAATATTAATGAATCTCCATTTAATTATGCTGAATGATAAAATTCAGACAAAAGAGCATACATATTGTAAAATTCCACTTTTATAAAAATCTGGAAAATGCAAACTATAGTGACAACAGGCCAGTAGTCTTCTGGAGAAGGTCAGGGTGGCAGATAGGAAGGTAAGAAGGAGAAATTAGGATAAGTAATAAGAAAACTTTTAGAGATAATGACTACTTTTTTTTTTTTTACGTTGATAGTGTGATGACTTCATGAGTGCATAGGTATGTGCAAACAAATCAAACTGCATGCTTTAAATATGTGCAATTTATTGTATATCATTATACCTTTACAGAGGTTTCATTAAAAAACCTTTAAAAAGATATCCATCATCATCATATCATATAGCTAAATACTATTTCTTAGATTGTAATTATAAACAACCTTTAGAAACAATGATAATATATTTAGAAACTTTGAATTATGAGATGTTTAGATTTAGTCTTATTTAAACAAGAACGTTGGGGCGCCTGGGTGGCTCAGTGGGTTAAAGCCTCTGCCTTCAGCTCAGGTCATGGTCTCAGGGTCCTGGGATCGAGCGAGCCCCGCATTGGGCTCTCTGCTCAGCGGGGAGCCTGCTTCCCTTCCTCTCTCTCTGCCTGCCTCTCTGCCTACTTGTGATCTCTGTCAAATGAATAAATAAAATCTTCAAAAAAACAAACAAACAAGAATGTTACTTCATGTAATAAGCCATAGTGATGTAGAGTTGTCTTTAAGATTACTGAATCATTTCAATTAGTTCAAAAATTTTTTATCAGAAATATTACACAAACTTCAAAAAATACAATTTACAAATCTGATATTCATGAACTAAATTTTAAAGAATCTTTAAATCATTTTTGAAGGCTCCTCTTTTATCTTGAACCAAAGCCTTTTCTTCTTATCTTGTAACTATAGTAACAAAAGCTATTATTTAAATTTACTTGTTCACATTTCTTAAAGCAAAAGAATCACAGTTAATTAACTTTTTCTTACACATTTTTAACTACTTATCTGAACTAGATATTTCTAGAGTGTTCACATAATGACAAAAAGATTGCTTTTTTCTGATCAATTTACCTTTTAAATTTCCTGAGTGAGGATAAAAAAGAGAAACAGAAAAAAATGGGGAGAGATGTTTGGGCTTTAGACAGATATAATACAAACTGGTTTGCATGGGTTTTACAGGTGTGATCGAAGGAGAAATCAAAGGAAAAATGCATCAGTGGGTACCAGGCCTGGCCCATGGAGTCTGGGAGAAGGATAGGGAATTACGACAAGTCAGGAAAGGTAAGAATTGGAGAAAAGCAACAATAAAGGTCAGGGGAGTAGAATTTAAGAGAAGCAGTCTCAAGTCTTTCTTATTTTTTATTTGTTCTTTGTATCATTTTCCTAGGGGTTCTGTCACATTACTACAGACCATGTGGCTTAAAATAACAGAAATTTTTGTCAAAGTTCTGGGGGCTAGATTTAAAAAATCAAGCGGTTAGCAGGGGCAAAAGAATCCTTTCTTCTTCTAATTTGTAGTAGTTGCCAATAATCCTTGGCATTGTTTGTCTTTGAAGACTATTGTTCTGTGTTTTTGCCTCTGTCTTCACATGGTAACTTCCCTCTGTTTCTCTTCTGTGTTTCTGTATACAAGCCTCCCTCTCCTTTCATTGTAAATACACTGATCATTGGATTTAGGATACAGTATGAACTCACCTTAACTTGATTACATTTGCAAAGACTATTTCCAAATGAGACCACATTCATAGGTATGGGGGGTTAGGACTTGAACATATCTTTTGTAGGGAAGCAATTCAACCCACCATACTTTTGCCAGAAGTCTTTTAGGGAAATAGTTTAAGAGTCCTAATTGCCTTTAGAAGGTTCATCATACCAGAGCAGATATATTTTTCATTGTCTTTCTAAGGCACCCATAAATGAAAAATCTTGCCCAATACTAAAAGTTTTCCAAATTCATCACCACGTGGCCATAGCGATGTTAAATTGTCCTTCATTGGATTGTGCCATTTGGAGAGACAAGTAAATGAATTAGCATAGTATATGTATATGAGAAAAATGGGCTTCCAACCCAGTGAATGGGCAGGCTGTGTGAGATGACCCAATGAGAAAAGTATAGTGGGTAAGAATGATTGTTATATAACTTCCTGTCTTTACAATCTAGTCTTTTGGGGAAAAAAGGCCATCATCAAGGTTATGACAACCCTGAACTAAACAAAGATGTTTTATGGTTTTAATTTTTGTTCGTTTTTTTTTTTTTAAGATTTTATTTATTTATTTATTTGACAGAGAGAGATCACAAGTAGGCAGAGAGGCAGGCAGAGAAAGAGAGAGGGGGAGGCTGGCTCCATGCTGAGCAGAGAGCCCGGTGCGGGACTTGATCCCAGGACTCTGAGATCATGACCTGAGCCAAAGGTAGAGGCTTAACCCACCGAACCACCCAGGCGCCCTGTTCTGTTTTGTTTTAATGATCTCTTAAGTTTATAATGGCATTTTCTTTTTTTTTTTAATTAAATTTAATTTTTTTTCAGTGTTCCAAAATTCATTGTTTATGCACCACACCCAGTGCTCCATGCAATACAGGCCCTCCTGAGTACCCACCACCAGGCTCACCCAATCCCCCACCCCTCTCCCTTCCAAAACCCTCAGTTCGTTTCTCAAGAGTTCACAGTCTCTCGTGGTTTGTCTCCTCGCTCTGATTTCCCCCAATTCTCTCCTTCTCCCAATGTCCTCCATATTATTCTTTATGCTCCACAAGTAAGTGATTAAGCAGAGTGAAATAAGTCAAGTGGAGAGAGTCAGTTATCATATGGTTTCAGTTATCTATATGGTTTTAAAAAGTGGCTTAGTGTGCCTGACTGAAGAGACTTTCGGCTCTTGAGCCGATTAAAAGTAAGTTTATCATGATAGAGCAGCCCTTTCCTATAGACTCCTTCTAATAGATAACATGCAAGGCATATGAAAGAAAATATAGGCAATCAAAACCTTAAAAGCCAAAATTCACAAAAGGACACCAAAGTATGATCAAAATACATATCTTGAAGGAACTCCCGTGGTTGGCTCAATCAGTTAAGTGGCTGCGGTCAAGGGGTTTCAGCTCAGCTCAAGATCTCAGAGTCCTGGGACCAAGTAGGCTCTGTGCTCGGTCAGATGTCTGCTTGGGATTTTCTTCCCCCTCCTCCTGCTTATGCTTGCACAGGCTCTCTCGCTCTCTCTCTCTCTCTCCCTAAAATAAATAAATCATTCTTTGGAAAACACACACACACATATCCCGAGAAATGAATAAATCTAACATTGAAAGTCTCAGTGAAGCTATCAAGGCCCAAGTTCAAAGTCAAACTTAATCACAGCAGAGGGCACAAAGGGGCTCAGATACATGCATTGTTATCTAATCAGGGGTCCTGCTCCATAGGTCTAAAAGTCTTGAACAAATCTTGTTAAAGTCTCCAAATTGTTAAAGCTTAATCAGCCAAAGACTACCAAGAACCAGCTAGCAGTCAGACAGGATCAGATTTATTTTTAATTTTTTTTAGATTTTTTACTTATTTTTTCGACGGAGAGAGATCACAAGTAGGCAGAGAGGCAGGTAGAGAGAGAGGAGGAAGCAGGCTCCCTGCTGAGCAGAGAGCCCGATGCGATGCTCAATCCCAGGACCCTGGGAGCATGACCCGAGCCGAAGGCAGAGGCTTTAACCCACTGAGCCACCCAGGCGCCCCCAGGATCAGATTTATTAACTCTCAAGAAGGAACTGCAGAATATCACTCAACCAAAGGGAAGAGTGAACCCTGAAATGTTATTCAACTAAAAGAGGAGGGAAACAATTTTTGCAAAGTTAAGTTTGTGCTGAACATTTTTGAAGAGGGTAGAAAAGGAGGATCCATTCTGAATTCTGCTCTTCTCAAAGTGGAATTAGGAGAAGTGGCAATAATCTAGGCATTGGGTGCTGTCATGAGTTAAGGGCAATGTAGCAACTGGGTATCTATAGTAATAAATGAAAATATGTCTGAGGCATCATTGGTAAGACAGAAGTAGTCACTCAGAAAGGTATTGCTAAAGCAGTTTACGATGGCTGCATGAACTTGAAGGAAACAATATTTTCAGCTTGCAACTGGCTTTATCTTGTCTCCCCATCCTGCCTGGAAGGATTACATTTTCTCTCTTCAGTCTGGGCTAATTTTCTCTTTTTCAATTCTGGATGGAGTTTGGTATCTTCAAATTATATTATAAATACTCCTTATTGGTTGATTTTTAATTTTTGAATCAGTGTCTAAGCAAAATACCCAGTTTCAATAATGATTGTGAAATAGAAAAAAATGTTACAAATCTGATGATACAATGTTATTTCATAGTTAACAGAAATGTGAAGGCAACAGACAAAGAAGGAAACACAGGGGTATCAATTTCTTCATTAAGAGACATAAGAAATAAAGTTTGAATTCTGCTTTTAAACTACATTTTATTAACAACTGATATAAAGATAATGGTATAAATGGTAAAAGAGATTAGAAAATGTATTTCGCTTAGTATAAGCCACTATCTTTGATATCTGGAAGAACTATTAAAAGTGCTATTAAATCAATTAAGCTATTTTGTAATTGAGAAATACGGGCATACTATGAAGATAACAACCAGAAAACCAACCGAAGAAATCTTTCTAAATACTTTAAGTGTCTGCAGGCTGAAACTGCTGGCAAGTGTATGAGGTAGGAGACTCCCATCTTTGGTCTCATTCTTGGTATAGCCATTATTGCTTTGTGTTTTTTAAGCTAATGTATGTAAAATCTGCATGACTTTTTTAAAAAGTGTGAAAATATTATAAAAAACATTTAACATTTTATGGAAGCATCTAAATCGAGACTTGCACAAATGAAAAGATGTGATTGTTTTGGATTTAAAGCATCAGTATCATAAAGACATCAGTTCTCCCTATGCACACATATGTGTGTAGATAAAAGTATCCTCAAAACTAACATTTTTTTTTGTTTATAAATGGAAATGTGTAACTTATAAAAACTTGGCTCTGTGAAGAAAAATAGATTTGTAAAAACTGTCAGAAGAAAGCACATAGAGAAGATTTCCTGGGTATTTTTCCAAAATTCACATTAAACATACACTAATTAAAATGATATAGTGTAGTCACAGGAATAAATAGACAAAAAGATCAGCAGATCATAATAGAAAACCGGGGGAATAAAAACACTAACAGATATGTGTATTTTCAACTTGCAACTCAAATCACTGCAGAAAAAATGTATTGTTTATTCAATGATGTTGTGATAACATTCTAAAATTTATGAAATTGAGTAATTCTCTACCTATTATAACAAAAGAAGTTCAACTGGATCAATATTCTAAATTTAAAAGAATGAAAACATAAAAGTACTAGAGGAAAATAGCAGACACACACACACGATCTTGGAGTAGGAGGGACTTTTCTAAACCTAAAATAAAACTCCAGACTAACAATTTTGTTTATAATTATTTTTTTACAATTTCTATAATAAAATTCACTCTGAAAAAAGTATAATAAAAGCCAGGGGGGAAAAAAGCAGCATTTACGACAGTAATGATTTCCATAAATTATTTATATAAATCATAAAAATGAGCAACCTAATAAGAGAAAGGGAAACAATTGATACAAAAATAATCAAAACTTATGAAAGGTAATTAGAAAAAATGTTTTGGAAATATTTTAATTTATCTTTACTACTGAAATTTTAAAAAAATTAATTCACTTAAAATTTTGCAAATATAAACATTATAATATTAAGTTGTACATTAGGAAATAGTCAATATTAAACAACTGAAGTGCATAAATCTGCAATTTTGTAATTTTCAACTTAAGTATCATTAATTTTAGAATAATGTGGAAGCAGATACTCTGACACTTTTTAACTAAATTGGAATGAATAGTTTGCAAAATTGAAATTAAGTTTTGCAAATAGATCCACTCATTTTTTTATCCACTGACATTAATTATAGCATTGCTTTTTATTTTTTAATTTTTTTAAAAGACTTTATTTATTTATTTGACAGACAGAGATCACAAGTAGGCAGAGAGGCAGGCAGAGAGAGAGTGGAAGCAAGCTCCCTGCTGAGCAGAGAGTCCGATGTGGGGCTTGATCCCAGGACCCTGGGACCATGACCTGAGCGGAAGGCAGAGGCTTTAACCCACTGAGCCACCCAGGCGCCCCCCAGCATTGCTTTTTAAAGCAAGTAAAAATTAATTTTTGAAACAATTTAATAAATGTATCTAATAGAAGTATTATCTGGTTTAAAAGAATAATGCACTTTTATATACATAGATATACAAAATCTGCAAATATTGTTAATGTAAAATGATACACAAGCCTTTGTACTATTTATGTATGCATACCCGATTGCCTGGAGAGGCTCTGAAATGGCTGCAATGACATAAAATAAGTGGCGGATGATTTCTATCTGGGGCATAAGACCAATGGCTTGTATTCCAAGGGACACTTATTTTCTATTCTAAATTACTTTGCACTATTTAATTTTGATATTTATATATTATCTTCATATCACTGAAACTTAAATTTTTAAAAATGATATTCTTATTAAAATAGTATTGTTTGCAATGCCTAAAACATTCATATTATCCCTTAAATTTGAAACTTTGCCAGTCCTGCATCCTCCACTTTTGCTATACTTAACTTCCAAACAACTTTTATTCCCCAACTCATCTCTCAAGCTTCAACTTCCATGTTACTTATTCTAGGAACTTACTCCTATGAACTGTAAGACTTGCTTAGGATACCCTTATATGAAAGCACTCTACACTCACTGATTTTATGGCACTATCATCTTATTTCATAACTTTCTATCTTTTGGTGTCCCTCAACATTACCAAATCTTCTGGAAGAAAACCACATTGCCATATTCAGAACTGTAACTCTTGCAGCTAAAAGAGATCTTAACGATATCATTTATACTCAATAAAATGTGTAGTAGTGTTAAAGGAACTCTGAATATGGATAAAATCTAGGAAATACAATTGGGGAGAAGAAAAACAAGAAAAGACAGAAGAAATGAAAATTTTTACTTGTCTAATTAATAGTTTTGTCTGTAACTTGACTTTGTCTTTGGCTGCCAAAGTAAGACTTTAGCAGCTTTCAGATTCATAGATGATTGACATCAGTGTGAGAGGGTCTTCTAGGATATGCTCAGTGTGGTATCCCATCAAGTAAGGCCAAATAACACAACTGCCTCTGACAATCCTTGTATAAGAACAAAACTACATTGTTCTTATACAAGGATTTCCTGTATGGAAAGTAGAGTGCATGGTTTGGTAAAAATCTAGATTATTTTTAGAAGCAACCCAGACAGTACTGGAAAGAAATACATGGGGTAAAAGAGTGGGAAGTAGCCTTTAGTGTGTAACTTTAATGTCTTCAACTATAATTTATGTCACTTCAGCAAGGCCATTACTCCATAATAAAAAATTCTTCCTTTTTGTTTTACAGGAAGATTGAAATTGAAATTAATACCTAAATGTAGAAGCATGATGAACTGCCTGTCAGTGAAGTCTGCTTGTACTTTTATAAAGTTCAATATCTAGTTCTTCTTGGATACTGTGACTCATTTTCATTGAAATCATTTGTGGCATTATAGAAAGAAAAGAGATAGTACACTCTTAGTAGTACATGAAATTTCTTCTAGGTTCACATAATTTCTGGTGCTATTTTACAGCCTAAGACAATTTCATGTTCACATTCATATCATTTATTACCCAATAATAAGAAGCTAAATGAAAAAAAAATGGCTATAACAAGTAAGCAAAAGAATGGTTTTGAGGCTATTTTATTACTAAACTTGGGCACAGGTACTTTGATGCTACAAACTCATATCTCATTTAGAATTATTAAAATCAATATTAAATGTCTCATCACCATTTTCAATCCCCAGATACTATAATTGTTCTCCATAGACTTAAAAATGAAAATACTGTTATTTTTCAATTTAGCTGGCTATGCTAAACCAAACAATCTTTCCTTCTGCAAATTTACAGATATCGTATATCACTCTCTTGATCAAATGAATGTGACTTCACAAGCTTTTGCTATGTAAACTTACTATAGGGCTGTAACTCCTAGTACCTTTTCTTTATTAACAGCTACCTACTCAGGAAAAGTAAGATGTTTTAGGACTAAGAAGGAAAGTTGAGTAAAGAATTTAGGTTTCAAAATAAATAAATAAATAAATAAATAAAATAAAAAAGAATTTAGGTTTCTATTTTTTCATTAAAAAAAAAAAAGTGGGCAACTCCTGCCAAACCTATCTCATGAAGGTTCTGTGGAAACAAAATGAGATGAACTATGTGAAAATATAATACCAATTGTACATAGCTATAAATAATAGAATGTATATAAACCTTAAAATAGTTAAGAACTGCTATTATCATTTGGAGTAATGGTTGCAGAAAATCATCTGTCTTTGCCTTTCATCACAGTTTTGTTATCTTTCTTCTGAACTACAGAATGATCCGAACAAAATACCCACTTATCCTGTCCTCTTATTACTTCTTAATATTTCATTAATCCTTTGGCCACTTGCGGACTTTTATTGGCAGATGGGTTTCAAGCTTTGACTTTACATTCACTAATCTGTCCAAATACCAGACCAAGCTTCCTCAAACCAAACTAGTATCAAGCCTTTCCTGAAAGACCACAAGATGAATGTACAATGTAGACTGTAACATCAAATTGCAACTGGATGTGCCTTCTGCAATATGCCATGGACACACACCACTGCTTGTAGCATCTCTGACAGTTCCCAGCCTCCTCTAGAGGACTGATATCAATTATCTTCAGTTTCCCACTGAAGTGAGTCATGTTTTTATTGCCCAGAATTCATGAGCACAAAGAAACAGAGTGAGAATGGAAGAAAGGAAGAAAGGAAGGAAGGTAGGAAGGGAAGAGAAAGAAAGAAAAAAACCTCAGCTGCCCCAAAATTTATTACAATATTACTTTTTAAAATATTTTTATTTACTTATTTGAGAGAGAGAGAGAACATGAGCAGTGGGGAGGGGCAGAAGGAGAAAGAGAGAATCAGGCTTCCCTCTGAGCAGGGAGCCCAATACAGGGCTCTGTCCCAGGACTTTGTGATCATGACTTGAGCTGAAGGAAGACAATTAACTGAGTTAGCCAACCAGGCATCCCTCCATTATTTCTTAAGAATGATCATTCACCACCTGCATCAGAATCCTCTCAGGTAATTAATTTCTTAGTCCCCACTGGGTAGCTATAGAAACAGAAACTTGGAAGATGAGCACTATTTAAGACAAATAGTAGTTAAACTACTTGAACATAAGTAGTTCCAGGTACCCATTACAAATTAACAAGTTCCCCGCCCCACTCCAGAGATTTCTTGCTGCAGAATGGGTACAATGATAGTAATGATAAAATGATGTTGTTGATAGTAATGATGAAAATTCTCAGTTAATACATTTTATTGTTGCAGACAAGACCACAATTAACATTTAAAACGAGCATGATTATGTTGGTGATACTAGATTTGAAACATACTGTTAATGATACTTTGCTTTCCAAATTATGCAAGATCTATTTCTCAGGTTGATTGACAATGCAAATGTTCATACCTTATAGCTAGAATGTTACCTCCTACCAACAGAGGTGTAGCCTCGCCCTTGTATCTATTGGGACCATGATTAAAGCCATAGCAATACAATGTTAGTGTGTTTCCCAAAGTAAAGATTTATTCAGGATCATACACCACATTCTGCACTGTTTTTACAGTGGTTCTTCTGAAATGAGGTGGAGTTATGCCTGTCTTGTAACTGCCTCATCAAGAAAAATAGAAAATCATCTTCACAAGAAAATAAGAGTCTACAGAGTGTATACATGAGAAAGGAAACTGTTTCTCACTGTCTGGCCATACTTCAGGTCAAAGAAAGAAGGAACAATATTTGTAGATATTTATCTCTGAAGCAATATACATAGTTTACAATAACATAAGATTTAGTTTCTAAGCCTAGAACAAGTACATTTCAAGTATTAGATTTTTCAGAGTTCTTCCCAATGACCAGTGGCTAGGCATTTTATCTCCATTTGTGAATACTCAAAATGAGGCATTAGCTTTCCCAAAGGAAGGGAAATAATAATTATATCTACCACCCCAATTTTATTTATCTCTCTGTTTTACTGTCTTTTGGACTATCTAATATTTACCTATTGTTATTCTTGCATGATTTAGCTCTAATATTCAGCAACAGGTAAAATACATGAAAAGCAAATGATACATTAACCAACCAATCATAATAATAAAGTGAAATTTAGGATTTAATTAATTACTAAAGGTTTGTGGCAGGGCTAAAGTACAACTCCTTTTTTATTCCAGGAGCTCTGAGACATAACAATCACATATAGGTCTAATATTACAAAGGACTATCCCAAATGTGAAATTAGTATGTGATGTGAAAAGTGGATATCCCATGAAAAATAGGAATTATGAAAATGTGACCTGGGAAATCCTGTCTATTGAAATGCTGCTTTAAGATATCAACCTCTTAATTCAAACTCAACCCAATTAGATGAGTCTTTGTTAATCTTAAGCATCTCAGTATTTGCCTAAAATGAGAAATGGTTCAACTATATAAAAAGCCTGTATTATAATAATTCATAATATTATATTCCCATTTTATGTGCATATCATATGCCTCTATTGCTTTTAGTATTACTAATTTTTTACCTTAAATATATCAGTGGTAGTCAATTACAAATTATTAATGTTCCATAATATAATAAGCTCATGGGATGAATCCTAAAACAAATCTAAAGGAAAGTTGTGTAATTTTTTGATAGTGATAATGCCATCGAGACCCATAGGCAATGAGACTTTAAACTAACTATATGTATGCATATATACCTATGTATATATACCTGTAAATACATATCTATATCTATATATATGTATGTGTATATCTATGTATGTACGCATATGTATCTCCATCCATTTACAAAGAGGAAATTTTTTCTATTCTTTTTTAAAAAAAATATTTATTTATTTGACAGACAGATCACTAGTAGGCAGAGAGGCAGGCAGAGAGAGAGGGGGAAGCAGGCTCCCCGCTGAGCAGAGAGCCTGATTGGGGGCTCGATCCCAGGACCCTGAGATCATGACCTGAGCCGAAGGCAGAGGCTTTAACCCACTGAGCCACCCAGGCGCCCCAATTTTTTCCTATTCTTAAGATGCTATATTACTTGAGACTTTTATTTTTCTTGCACTATGAGAATAGGTACTGAGGTCATTTCTATCTTTAATAAAATGAAAATCTCTCAGGTGATACCACAAAACTGTCCATTTTCTTTTGCTGACTTTAAATAAGTACATTGTTTCCATCTGGGCTTTATGTACTTTGAAGGAGTAGGTAAAACTGAATGTAGTCTAAGGAGAAGGGACAATTTCCCAGATTCAATTATATAAAAGCAAATGTTACTAATTCCATATTATATACATATATGCTAACACATTAATGTGAAAAGTAGAGCAGTTATCTTTCATTATACAATAGAACATACTCCATATGACAGCATATATAATGAATTCATCATGCTCTTCATTAAGTAATTTTAATAGCACTTTTTTATCTACCAACTGCAAATTCAGATTTTCATAGAAAGAGACTATAAATAAGTATTTCAAAACATTGTACAAACAGAAGATCCCCAAATATTGTTAATTTGTTATAGAGCTCAATTTCCCCATTTTTCTCATATTATGGGTGCTTAATACATTTTCTAGTAATGAATTCAAAGATAAGTGAATATTAAATAATAATTTTATAATTATGGTAATTTTCTTCTAATTGTTGAGTCTTCTGAAATAGAATATGGATATTAATCACAAAATATAGTGATTAAATACCAAAATCACACAAAAATAGAGAAACTACATCAATGGCACAGAGTTACATTATACAGAGAATACTTAATGCATATTTTTGGTGGCTATAGAAGAAAACAATCTATCTACCCATTATTTAGCAATAACTCTCTACTATTTTCTCTCTCCCTTCTTATCAAAAATTATAAGATTAATAAATTAGTATAATATGCTATCAATTATACCCAAAGATCTTGTCATCTTAGCATATCAATCTTTCCTCCTTTATTTAAAGGAGGTATAAATTGAGTCTGATCATTAGGAAGCAAAAGTCATTTGTTTTAATAAATGGTTGAATGAGAGGAGTGCCCATGTGGGTTTGAATAAACCGGTAATAAGAACTCAGTTCCATTAACTTCTCCAGAAGACTATTCTTCTAGATGACATCATTATTTAAACCAAAACATCTATGCCTTGCAGAGATTTCAATAATAAACTCTTGCTTATTTGGTGCATTTTATTTGCATATGGTGCATTTTATTAGCATTCCATACCTTCTTGAAAAACCTAGGGTCATTGGTGATTGCTTTCCTCCCTATTATGCCACAGCATTATAATCATGTTTAGGATGGTTGAATCATGAAGATGTGGATTATCCTGAAATAGGTAAGTATATCATGCAGTTGAACTGTGGTGCTGCTAAAAGAAAAACCAAGACAATAAATGCTAGAAAGCATCTAAACAACGAGGAGTCGTGAGAACAGTGCTAGTGAAGAGATCCAAATAGGAAATCAAAATAAGTAGATAAAAGCAGACATTGGCCTATGCTTTTTAATCAGATGCTGGGAGCAAAACCTTGGCAGAAGTGATAAATCTGTGGCCTTTTAATGGCATACAGGGATCTCTGCATTTGATCAGGTCAATGTTTATATTAACTGTAGTAGAAATCATTGAGCATTCACCTCTAATCTGAAAAATGAATCAGCAAGTTAGAAAGTGTATTTAATTCATTAGTTAGCATGTATTCATTCACCCAAAGAAAGAAAGATGGTAAGTTGCAGGGGGAAAACACAACAACAACAAAAACCAGTATCTAATTACTTCATGTTTTAGATAGAGATACTTAAATTCTATTTATATTTGTTAATATGCTGGTATCTTAGATAAAATGAGCTGAAAAAAAGTCATGTAACTAATTAAAGCTGTATTTAAAAAATTATTAACATATAGTGTATTATTAGTTTCCAGGGGTAGAATTTAGTGATTCATCATTTGCATACAACACCCAGTACTTTTTACATCAGGTGCCCTTCTTAATGCCCATCACCCAATTACCCTATCCCCCCACTCACCTCCTGTCCTACAGCAACCCTCAGTTTACAAGACTGCATTTTTAAGCCTATATAAAGAAACCTGCATTCCATGAAGGACACTCAGTGACAAGTTCAAGTTGCACAGTCAGAGAGGTACTACAAAACACTTCCCAAGTAGAAGATGCAAGTTAAAACCTACTAGGTCTCCTATTTGGCATTTCCTTTAGGAAAAAAAAAAAAAAATACAAATTCTCTGTCAAGCTAAAGGGATATAGAAGAGACCTGCCCCCAACATAAGATTTCAAAATTATTTCCCTCCAGAGCCATTTTTTGGTGACTGTAGTTGTGATCTACTAACATAACATGCTTCTCCTCTGGTGTGAATTTCTTCCTGTTTGCAGTGGGAAGATGGAAGCTATAGTTTGAATTAAATTCTGTCAGGAAACTCGGTGATCATATAATTCAATGGATTGTCAAACAATATCAATGACTTATTTGTTAAAAAATAATGTGTTTCACATGAGGAAGGGCAGAGAAGACAAAAGATTAGTCAAAGAGAAAGTAAAAATTGTGCAACACTTTATAATCTATTTCTATAGAGAGAATTCAGCAGGTCTTGTCTGTAAAGTATGGAGTACAAGTCTACAAAATACACAAAATGTAGTTTCATTGTTTTTATTGGCAAAAGTGTAATCTTGACCTTTGATAAATTGTCCAGGGAATAAGCCCTATGCATCTGAGCAATATGTGAATATCTCCCTATAGCCTGCATAGCTTAGCACTTGGAAGAACACAGGTCCAGTTAGAGAATTTTCCCTAAATTTATATTTTCAAATTTCAGCCAGCAATGTAGACAATCTACCACTCATTTTAACTATTTGAAAAATAGGAAACAGAGATGCAAAACTTCGTGGGTTTTTTTTTTTTTTCTTTCCTGTTTGCCATCTAACTGCTCTGTATGTATGGGTGGATATAACTGAAGAAATTTTTGACATTAACTATTCAACTAAACTGTCAGCTGTGCTTGAACATGAAAGAATATATTGAATGATTAGAAGGCTGGCAAGTGCTGTTTGCCAATTTGCAATGATAATTGAACCCAGTAAACTGTAGCTGTATTGTTAGTGATACAAGTGTCTGGAAATGTAAGTTTAATAGAACCTCTCTTTGCCATCCTCCCTGTAAGCAATTCCCCATTTAATTTAACCAGTACTTGTCATTCTCTCGCTAGTATATGCTAACTGATACACAAGGATGCTGAATGCTTAAGGACAAAAAACTACTCTCTAGCAACCCAGAAAAAGTTTGTGTACTGAAGTTTTAGTGTCCTTTATATATTGCCAAATTATGTAATTTTCTTTGAAAGCCATTTAATATTCTAACAAACTATCAAACCCAGATATAAAAAATTTTTTATGGTTGGGGTGCCTGGGTGGCTCAGTGGGTTAAAGCCTCTGCCTTCGGCTCAGGTCATGGTCTCGGGGTTCTGGGATCAAGCCCCGCGTAGGGCTCTCTGCCCAGCAGGGAGCCCGCTTCCTCCTCTCTCTCTGTCTGCCTCTCTGCCTACTTGTGATCTCTGTCTGTCAAATAAATAAATAAACTCTTTAAAAAAATTTTTTTTATGGTTATGTTCACAAATTTATTTCAAATATGTATCTGACCTAAATTAAAAGGTAAACTGTTTTGATTATTTTATACTTTAGAATACTTTAGAATACTTTAGAATATTGATCAAAGTATCTAGCAAATACTCAAAGCTCAATGCACATGCTCTAAAGAAATAACTGCTATTTATCTTCTTTTCTGTTGTTCCTCTCAATCCTTTTTCTATGGATATTCATCCCATTTCTGCTTTCCCATCTTTATCCATAATATATTCACATTCTATTCGACTTACTCTTGTTTCTTGAATATGACAAGAATGCTTCCTTCATAGGAACTTTTCCAAAAACTTTGTTAGCTCTCCTACTTACCTTCTAGACCTTAGATCATCAAGATATTCTCAGAAAATCTGCCATACTCTGAATTCTATTTTTGCTTTCCACTTTCATCTGTCCTTCAGAATATCTCTACAATTATATATGTAATTGTAATAATAATAATTTATATAATGTAAATATATATTAATATAATTTATAATTTTAATAATATAATAAAATTATATAATACATATATGTGTAAAGTTATTTTTAAATATCCTCATACTTAATACTGAGTGTATCTTTAATCATCACCATATCTCTGCTGAAAATATATGCTCCAAAATATAACTGTTGAATGAAGCAGGTGAATAGAAGTCTGGTCTAATTATGTCTATATTCTTAGGAAACTTTCAGTGTATGTTAGATTGCCCACACAGATGACTGCCAACAAGTGCACACTTCATTTAAAGATTTCCCCATGCCCTTGCTTTTCTGATGCATTCATTTCCTTTTTTTTTAAAATATTTTATTTATTTGACAGAGAGTAATCACAACTAGGCAGAGAGGCAGGCAGAGAGAGAGAAGGAAGCAGGCTCCCTGCGGAGCAGAGAGCCCGACGTGGGGCTCGATCCCAGGACCCTGGGATCATGACCTGAGCGGAAGGCAGAGGCTTTAACCCACTGAGCCACCCAGGCGTCCCCATTCATTTCCTTTTGAAGTCCTTTTTCTTTTGTTATGATCTAGTTGATGAACATGTCTCTCTTGAAGGAGGCAATGTTAGGTTGAGCAGTGTTTTCCTAATCTAGCCATACATCAGAAGCATCTGACACTGATTCTAGACTTGCTATTACAGAATTTCCTGGAATGAGCCCAGTAATAAGGATGTGTGCGTGTGTGTGATATATATGATATATTCAAAGTATATATGATATATTTAAAGTATATATAAAGTGTATATATATCAAACGTGTATATACACACATATAAAGTATGTGTGTATGTAAGTGTGTATGTGTATATATATGTATATATATATACTATTTATACTTAAATTTCTATGGTAATTCTGATGCTATTGATATAGTACTCTGAATCAGAATTGCAGTGCTAGTGTTGTGCCCCTATGAACTGAGAAACCAACATTCTCTATCCTTAGTTTCCTTAACTTTAAAATGTAGAAATTACACAGCATTGACTATAATCCTTCAAAGAAATATATAATTCTAAAACTTAACAAAAACAGATAGTTTAAAGACTTTAAAACCAACTCTGTAGTCTATCATTTGCTCACAAATCAATAAGTTAATAAATGAGTGTCAAGGTTATGTTTGTTATTTTGAAAAGCATATATGGCAATATTGATGGCACCATGAGTACAATTTCCCCGTAAAAATAAAGGCATATACTTCTTACAATTGCCTATACAGCAGGTGGGATCATCATAGTTTCATCAAGAGTAGTGTTGGCCTCTATGATGCAGTTTATTTTATATGACATTCCAAAACTTGAAACTGTATTTTAACATTAAAGAAACCACAATTTATAATGAAAATAATTAATTCAAGTTAGAATATAAGCCAAAGTTATTTGCCAGATATTAATACCCAAGGCTAGATATCAGAGTTTCATTTACTAGCTCCCTAGAGAGAGAGACAGTGACTTGTGTGACTTTTCCACCCATCTGCAGTCATTAAATGCAAGTAATAAACATGAATATGTACCAAAGCACATATCAGAATTAGCAATCAAATTAGTGTCCCTTGCATTCATAGCAGATTTTTAAATGCCTTTAATTCTATTAGAAACAGAAAGAAGAACATTTCACACTGCCATGAATGTCCCTTTAGAATGTATAAATCTGAAATAGAATTCCTGTGATGAGGCAGGCTAGAATTTGACTAGATCTGTAGAGCTGACAAAAGCCATGTTGAAATGGGGTTGACCTGTAGTTCCTCATACTCAAATGTTCCTACTGAGAGAGTGTGAATTCTAGCATTGGGTGGTACTGCACTTTTGACTCCAAATGGTTTTAAGGTCAAAGAAAAAGAGATGTAAAAATAAATTCTGAGCTTTCACACACTTGAAAAGCCACATGCAATTAACTTCTTTTGTTAAACAGCGTTTTATGAATATATTTTTAACCAAAACTTCTTTCCTGAAGTTAGTGTTCTCTTAAGTTAAAAGATTATCTATCTTCAGAAATTGTACATTTTCTTAAATTAAACAAGATCTTTTTTAATGTCTCCAAAAGAGTGAAGTACCAAGTGAGGGCAAGATACTTAGCGAATCTTGTAAGAAACAGAAAAGGTGAGTGGGGGAATGTGAAGCAAGGAAATAGGAGGTTTTGTTCTGTGAAAACTGTAGATTCTGAGATTTTAACTGACTTGCAAGTTAACAAGCTGAACTATGATAGTTTAATGAACACTGACATAAGATACAAGACACCTCAGTCAGAGACAAAGAATGGTTTATCACTCACAGTAATAACAGTAGTCAGAGTACAGCATTTTCCTGTTCTGTTTCCTCAAACCCAAATTCCCTAGGGAAATGTAAAGAAGACAAAATGATATCTGTACATACAATGGATTGCTATGGACAGCAAGCATGTCTATCTTTTACTCCAGAGAATATCAAGCAAACTATCCAGCGACAAATTATGTCTAGCTTCCAAGGATAGAAGCAAACTTGCTCTTTGCCCCAAAGGGGGACAATATCTCTGACTTCCAAGGCTGTTTGCTATATAAAAAAAGATATTCCAGAACACAGTCAGTGCTTCTGTTCACAAGACATGCAGCAATGTGAAACACATGGAAAATTGTCTCTCAGCCTCTGGGAAACCACATCTCATATTCTGCAAGCTAGGGTCAAGGAAGGTAGACCTTTAGCCCTTGATCATTTAGCTAAAACAAGAAAACAGCTACCCTGAAAGAGAGAGACAAAAAATTATCCACAGTTTCTCTTCATAGTTCTCTTTCTGTGACTCTTGGATACAAGCCTATGAGGCTATCTCTGTCCAGGGAATTACTATTTGGCATAAACAAGATGCTGATTTCTCTACTGTTACACTACAGGTTTGAGGGTATAAACATGTTATAATAAAAAAAAAATACAAGTTTCAGTTCATTCCTCTCCTGCCAGTTTATCAGACATATTTGAATTAAAGTATAACCCATTCTGCATAAAAATAATTAACTACAGCCCCTTCAAAGACATAGCAATCTGATTAACTTAGGAACAAGTTTGCAACACCCAACTTTGGCTCAATACATTCAATATATTTAATACTATTATTAAATCACAATGAATACTAGAAGAACCATTCTTCCCTATGCCCAACTTTAAGTGGAAAACTAACAATGAGACTTTTAGTTGAACATCCCAATAAAAACTGTCCAGGAAAAATTAACACCATAAGTTAATGATGATTATCATGGGATGTTAACAATTGAAAAATGATTCTCAATCGCATGTGTTATTAAAAAAAACCTATGGAGTTCTGAGTCACAGGCTTTCATTTGTTATGCTGCCAGAAATCCCTCTATTAACACACAAAGTGTTACTGGAATCTATCATGTTGCATTGGATAATACAAAAACTACCCAGGCTAAAAATCTCTGAAAATGTCCAGTAATTATTATCACATACATAGGTTATAAAGCAGGCATAAAAGACTATTCAGAATTTTGGTTTTGAAATAAGGAGGCATTGTTTTTGAAACATTCCTACAGATACCTTTGTGTCAAAATGACTAGAAAGCAAGATACACAAGAAAGTCTCAGTTTCTCTTGGGCACTTTATGCCAAAGAGTTTTCATCTTCTGATCAAATTATGTGTTTATTGTAATATTAAAATCTGTGAATATTCATTAAATTTACAGTATTCCAGTTTTCAAAGATTATGTGTCTCATAGTAGGACAAGTGTTAGTAAATCAGTGAAGATGAGATTGTAAATTTTGCAGGCACATTTTTTCAAAATGTGTTTTCAAAACAGATCTGTTTTCAAAACAGATCTGTTGTAAAAACATAACGTCTGTGTGTGGTAAAGGAAAGTTGTTAAATTCTGATTTATCAGAGAGTAGCAAAATGCAGTTTTTATGCTTCTGTGTTTATTCAATACTAATGTCATCAGTTATACTGCTTTGTTTTAATGTTTATATATTATTTAATATTTTTAAAATTTAAAAAATATAAAATTCACTTCACAAAGAAAACTGGTAAATATATAATTAAAATTAGCATTATTAAATGTCAAATGCTATAAATTTTACATATATCTAATCCACCTCTCTTTTTTTTTTCATTTTTTTATTTATTTTTTCAGTGTAACAGTATTCATTCTTTTTGCACAACACCCAGTGCTCCATGCAAAACGTGCCCTCCCCATTACCCACCACCTGTTCCCCCAACCTCCCACCCCTGACCCTTCAAAACCCTCAGGTTGCCCCAACCTCCCACCCCTGACCCTTCAAAACCCTCAGGTTGTTTTTCAGAGTCCATAGTCTCTTATGGTTCGCCTCCCCTCCCCAATGTCCATAGCCCGCTCCCCCTCTCCCAATCCCACCTCCCCCCAGCAACCCCCAGTTTGTTTTGTGAGATTAAGAGTCATTTACGGTTTGTCTCCCTCCCAATCCCATCTTGTTTCATTTACTCTTCTCCTATCCCCCTACACCGACATATCAGATAAAGGGCTAGTATCCAAAATCTATAAGGAACTTAGCAAACTCAACACCCAAAGAACAAACAATCCAATCAAGAAATGGGCAGAGGACATGAACAGACATTTCTGCAAAGAAGACATCCAGATGGCCAACAGACACATGAAAAAGTGCTCCACGTCACTCGGCATCAGGGAAATACAAATCAAAACCACAATGAGATATCACCTCACACCACCTCTCTTTTTTGTAATCATTCTAAAGCACAGAAGAACACATACTGCAAATACAAGTGTGTGGCAACCTGACAATACCATTTTATAGAGTACCTGTATTATATATGGAAGATTGATACACTGCATTTATTTTTACTTCATCCTGCTACCTCAAAGAAATAACAGTGGAACTATTAAAAAGCTATAAAACCACAAAGACAATGAGAACAGAATGTAAGACAACTGTTGACCAGAAATTGGACAAATGAAGAATGGATGGTAACTTTTATATTTCAGACTGAAGAACATCTAAGTCTCGGCAGGGTAAAGATAGAGGAATTCTAATAAAAAGCGAGACCACTAAGATCAGAAAACTGCACACATCCTCAGGAATTTGAGGTTTCTGGTATTGCTGAAGGCCAGGATGTAGGGATAGGTTAAACATAGGAAGATTAGCTAGAGGTTTGTATGAGAAGGTAGAAGGGAAGTTAGGTCACCTCTCCTGGATGTGTAGTCAGGAAACTGTCCTCTCTCATTCCATCAGAGATGGAAGGCAGAGAGGAATGTGGAATTGGGAGCATTTTGGAAAGATTTGGTGAAAACAGACAAACTGAGGGGTAAGAACCTCAGCCCCATAAATTCTAAGAACCAGGCTAAAATTGATCCATCCCTTCGCATACCAACTCTCATGCAGGCAGGAGGTTACAGGACTCCTCTCTGGATAAAGTGAGAGAAGAGACAATGTAAGAAACCAATGACATTTTATTGCTCCCCAGTGAAGAGCCTGATCTCCTATGATGTAGTCCCATCAGTGTGGAAGACCTGAGTGAACTCTAACTTCCAGTGACTCCTTCCTTTATGTGGTCGTTAGAATACTGGATCAAGTCAACCTCTTTATTACCTAAGTAGCACACTTAAAAAAAAAAAAAAGAAAAGAAAGCAAACCTCATAGGTGACATACAGAATAGCCTACCAACACAGAGTGAAATACAGTTGAAAACTCCCATATCATACTGAGCTTTGAAAATACATAGTTTGCTAAACATGTGCAATAAATAGGTGAATTAAGACAGGCATGATTCATAGAAATATCTGTGTACATATTGGTTTTTAAACAAAGCTTTGAGATTAAAAAGTTATTGTAGTTGTTGTTGCCATTTTTGTCATTTTACTATTTAGTTCAGATTATAGCAAGAGAGTACAGACTGCATTATATTCTGTTTTCATTAAAAAATATAAAACAGTTAACATTCCTATTTTAGGCAGCATATAAAAGAAAATGGATGGTTATTAGTGGCATAGTCTCTCAGATAATTCTTCTATAAATTCTTCTAATTTGGAAAAAGAATCAAAGGTGAGCAATCTGATAAGGCAATATTCTGCTCTTCAAATAGAGATTTCTATCAGTCTACCCAATTAATCAGATATGCTTGAGAAGTATTTTCAGTAGTTAACAAAGATTGGTCTATACTCTATTAGTATTATGAGAATAGAATTGGAATGAATGCTTTTTTGAATTTAGATCCATTTGCACTCCACGTTAATAATGCCTTCAATTGACTGAAACCAGCCCAAAAAAATCTGCAATTAAGTGTCATTAGTTAAATTCACTTAAACTGGGTCTTTGAAGAATCTCTTCCAAGATATTAGGTTTCACTGAATATACTGTAATATTCTGGTGCTTAATGTTCAAGTCTTAAATTACCCTGTCAGTTGAAATGCAGTGGACTTGGTAGTTGGTGTTACATATCTTGTCACAATTTCTAAAGAAAGATATGAAAGTATGTATGTTAGGGTGACTTAGGCTACAAGTAACAGAAAAATCCAGCCTAGATTAGCTAAAAAGGAAGAAAATGTGAAATGTCCCAAAAGGCTTGTCTAATTCAGATTATCTCCCATCATAGTTGATTGATGGTTGCAGCAATTCCAGGCATTTTATCTGACAACACAATATGCAGAAGGAGAAAAGGAATGTTCTATTCCAGTTTTCCTGTAGACCTTCCAGAAGACCTACCATTGTGTATCAATGCCCAGAAATTTGTCATATGCTCAACCTTTGATCAGTCACTGGAGAGAGAAATAATATTATCACAATAGGCTCAGATTTATAAGATTTACCCCTTAGCTGGGCATGGAGAAACTTTCTTAGGGATGTAAACCTGAACAAATTGTGATTTTGTCTGCAAAGAAGTGAAGGATGATGTTGAGTCGGTAACGGGCATTTTTTAACAGACAAGAAACTGTAGAAGAGATTAAAAAAAAAAAAACAACCAACTAACCAACCAAACAAACAAAACCAAAACAAAATAGCAGAAAGTCTCTAAAACACAGAAAAATGCATATATGCACATTACTTGTGTAAACACACACACTCTCACACCAAACTGCTTAAAAGGGACCTAAATTAAAATTATAAAACACTTACAAATTTCTTTAGGAATTAACTGATATGGAATCATGCTTTATGCATGTATCCTTCACTGCCTCCAGGGAAACAGAACAGAATACACCCAGACACACAGAAACAATTTATTTCAAAGAACTGGCTTACACAATTGGGGGGCCAGTTTGAAGTCTCTAGGACATTCCTCCAGGATAGCAATTCTCAGACGCTAATACTTCATGCAGTCTTGAGGGAGAATTTCTTTTTCCTCAGGAAAACCTCAGTTTTGCTCTAAAAGTCTTTGAATAACTGGATGGGGCCCACCCACATTATTGAGGATAATCTCCCTTCCTTAAAGTTAGGTAATTGTAGATGTTAACCGTAACTACAGAATTCCTCACAGTAATATTAAGATGAGTGTTTGCTTGCTTAACTGGGCATAGCCTAGTCAAGTTGACACATAAAACTAATCATCATAGCTATGTTTTTTCTTTGACTCACCATTTTAACACAGAGGGAAATATTATGTGTCTGTTTATTTGCTTTCTCAGCTCCTGAGATAGCTTAACATAAATAGTGGAACTCTCTTACCACCTTCTGCTGTATTTACTTATTTATTTATGTTAAAAATTTGAGCATAGTTGACACACAGTATTACATTAATTTTAGGTGTACAATAGGAATATTGATTCAACAGGCTTATGTTATGCTCACCACAAGGGTAGCTACCATCTATTACCATACAATGCTATTACAATACCATTGACTGTACTTCCTATGCTGCACTTTTTATTCCCATGGTTTATTGATTCCATAATTGGAAGCCTATCTCTCCCACTTCCTTTCACTTGTTTTGCCCGCCTTCTGGCAACCATCAGTTTCTTCTTTGTATTTATAGGTCTGATTTTGCTTTTTGTTTGTTTACTTGTTCTGTTTTGTAGATTCCACATATAAGTGAAATCATATGATACTTGTTTTTCTCTTATTTCACTTAGCATAATATCCTCTATGTACATCCGTGTTTTCATAAATGGCAAAAACTCATCATCTTTTTTAGGGCGGAGTAATAGTTCATTGAGAGATATATGTGTGTATAGAGAGAGAGAGAGAGAAAGAGAGAGTCCATTGGATATCTATTTATCCTTATAGATATAGATATCTGTATATCTCACACCTTCTTTGTTCATTTATCTATATGCACAAAGGTTGCTTTCATATCTTGGCTATTATAAGTAATGCTGTAAAAAACAAACATAAGGCTGCATATATCTTCAAATTGGTGTTTTAAGTTTCTTTGGGTAAATACCCAATAGTGGACTTACTGGATCATATGGTATTTCTATTTTTTTTTATTTTTTGAGGAACCTCAATACTGTTTTCCACAGTGGCTGTACCAACTTACATTCTTACCAAAGTGTGCAAGGGTTCATTTTTCTTCACATCTCACCAACACTTGTTATTTCTTGTCTTTTTGATTCTAGTCATTCTGAAAGATGTTAGGTGATATCTCATTATGGTTTTGATTTACATTTCCCCTCACAGCTATGTTTTAGGACTGGTTTTGATTTGATTTTCAATTGACCACAGAATGATAATCAGGAAATATATAAGGAAATGCCATTACATTAAAAAAGTCATTTGGTAAGATAGATCTATTTCCTATTGAGAAATTGTTATTGATAAGATGATTATATTTTAACCCTATTTCAATTATCACATGTTTCATGCATACAGGAGATAATGTACTAGGGACCTATGTACTTAACATCTACATTTTTAAAACTTCAGTATTTTATTACAGTTGAAAACAGTAATAGTTTTACTGAACTTTTTGTTATTAACCATATGGAGAGGAGTCCCTGGGTGTTTCAGTTGGTTGAGCATTCTACTCTTAGTTTTGGTTCAGGTCATGATCTAATGGTCGGGGGCTCAAGTCCCACATGCAGCTCCACACTTGGCATGGAGTCTGCTTGGGATGTCTCCCTCTCCCCGCTTACCCCTCCCCCTGCTAACACTCTCTCTCTCAAATACATACATACATACATATGTAAAATCTCAAAAAAACCCATATGGAGAATATAGATAAAACCTACTCATGCATCCCATATTCCTTCTTCCAATCATAGTGGAAACCATTATACTTAGGTTGGCATATATTATTCATTTGCATGATTTATGTATTATTCAGATAATAATTTACACATAACCACATTTAAAGGATGATAGGGTGTGTTCTAACTGGATTTGCTAGTATAGTGTAAGTATTTTCTTGCAATATTTTAAGATCAATACTTACTTTTCCAAAATGTATTCTGGTTGTTACACTTAAATTTGGTTTAGTAATTTTAATAACTAGATAGTATTTCAATGTACAACTGCAGAAGACTTTATTTCTATGATCCACTTTTTATGAAGCTTACAATTACAATTTATCAACTTCCCATAGGAATTACAGGCATCCTTTTGCACACAATGATTCTTTCAGATTTTGTTAGTCAAAGCTCAGGCTTGCAAAAATTGCATAACCTTGGAAATATAACTTTACACAAAAGCAAATTATACTTCAAAACTAAAGAATTCTATTTTCATATATATACGAATTATATATATATTTATATATATCACCCACACTATTACAGAATGTTTACATTTATTTCCAACTTTTAATTAGATTTCTCATCTTTTTATGTAATGGGGAGGCACTTGAAAATTTTAAATTCTTATATTTAGCTGGTTACTCCTACATTGTTTTTTAAGTATTGTAAAGTTTTGCTTTTCACATTTATTTCATTAATTCATGTGGGATTTGTTTTGGAGTACTATGTAAAATAGGAACCATCTATTCATATGTGCTGTCCGGGTATCAGTGATAGGTATTGACTATATTTCCATTATGCTCATTCCTCATAAAATCACAGTACTACTTCTGTCATGTATCAAGTTTTTATATGATTTGGATCTCCTTCTGAGCTCTTGGTTATATTTAATTCTTAAATCCCTTTACAAATAGCATTTGATTGCAGTTATTAAATTTTTACACTAAGTCAAAATATTAAACAGACCAGGTGAGTCCCTCTCTACTTTTCACACAAATATAGTTTTCTTCTTCAGAATTGTTTGTCATATTTGACTTTTTATTCAGACATATAAACTTCTGGATCAGATTCTCTAGCTTTGAAAAGAATCCTACAGGAATTTGATTAGGGTTGCAAAGAATTTACAAATTAATTCTGGAGAGAACTGACATCTTTAATATATTATCTCCCTATATATGCATGTAGAATGTATGTCCTTTAAAAAAATTTGGTGTTTAATATTTGTATACATATTAAAATAAATGTTATGATTTTTCCTATAAAGTTTTAGCACATAGTATTTGAAATACCTCCTAAGTTTTTACTTTAATATTATGGGTGAGGTTCCCAAATAGTACATTTTAAACTTTTTTTTTTTTTTTTTTTTAAACAGAGAGACAGAGAGAGCACAAATAGGCAGAGAGGCAGGTAGAGAGAGAGGAAGGGAAAGCAGGCTCCGGCTGAGCAGAGAGCCCGATGTGGGGCTCGATCCCAGGACCCTGAGATCATGACCCGAGCTGAAGGCAGAGGTTTAACCCACTGAGCCACCCAGGTGCCCCCATTTTAAACTTTTTTAATAGCTGTGTTTTGATATTGTATACTATATCCAACAATCATGCTGAACTTTCAGTCTTCATATTATTTTTTGATAGGATGTTTTAAAGTTTCTATATCATCATGATATCTACAAAGACATATTTTTGTTCCAAATTCTAAATGACTTTTCTATGTCATTTCTATTATTGTTTTCCTGGCTGAAGCCAATTATAATCTTGTACCAATGGTAGCTACCTTTTCTGTGTTTTTCCTGCCTTAAAATGAATGATACTATCATTAATTATGTTTTTGTGTTTTACATGGATAACTGTAATAAATTCAGTAAGTTTCTTTCACTTTTATTTTACTAAAATTTCTGTCAAAAATATGAATTTTACCAAATATTTTATTCTGTGTCTACTGAGATAACCATTTGATTTTTACCCTGATTAAGTTAATGAGGTTAATTATTTTAAAGGTTATCTTATCCCCATGTTTTCTCTTAATGAAATTTACTTGGTGTGATTTTGTTCTCTTATATATAGTTTCATTAATTTGGCTAACTTTTTTTTTTTTTTTTTTTTTTTTTTTTTTTAAAGATTTTATTTATTTACTTGACAGAAAGAGATCACAAGTAGGCAGAGAGGCAGGCGGAGAGAGGAAGGGAAGCAGGCTCCCTGCCAAGCAGAGCAGGGAGCCTGATGCGGGACTTGATCCCAGGACCCTGGGATCATGACCTGAGCTGAAGGCAGAGGCTTTAACCCGCTGAGCCACCCAGGTGCCCCAATTTGGCTAACTTTTGATTCTGTGTTTTTCACATTTATGTTGTTCTTAGCCACTATACCCTATAATTTATTTTTTGTTACTGTACTTGCTAAATTTTGGTTCTTTTCTTTTTCTGTTTTGTGAAACTGTCTGCATATGAAAGAAATTGTCTTCCTTGAAAATTTTGTAGAATTCCCCCACAAAAATCTGAGTATTATGGTTTTTATCAGTAGATTTTTTTCTTGACTCCATTTTGGAAATTTTTATACTTCTAGGAATGTTTGTTTTACATCTGAGTTTTCTTTTCTTTGGAAGTTAGTTGCTTATACTATTGTCATGTGATACCTACTTGCATTAGTCTGCTTGAGTTACTATAACAAAAAAACAAAGAGTGAGTGACTTAACCTATTGAAATTGATTTCTTACTGTTCTGGAAACTAGAAGTCCAAGATAGAGGTGTCAGCTGAGTTTCCCTGTGAGGGCACTTTTTCTGGCTTGCAGATGGCTGCCTTCTGAATATGTCCTTGAATGATTTTTCTTTTATAGGTGAAAACAAACATATCTCTCCTTTCTCTTCTTATGAGGGTACTAATCCTATCATGTGAGCCTCAACTTCATGACTTTATCTTGTCCTAAAATTACCTCCCAAAAGCCCCATCTCCAAATACCAATTTATATGAATATGTGGGGAGGATACAATTTATATGTGTATAGAGGCATATCTTGTCTTATTGCACTTTATTTTGCTTTGCAGACAAATTTTTCTTTCCAAATTGAAGTTTTGTGGAAACCCTGCATTGAGCAAGTCTACTGGTGTCAGTTTTCCAAAAGCATTTGTTCATGTCTCTGTGTCACATTTTGGTAATTTTTGCAATATTTCAAACTTTCTCATTATATTTGTTATGGTGATTTATGATTAGTGATTATGACTCACTGAGAGCACAGATGATGATTAGCATTTTAACAATAAAGTATTTTTTTAAATTAAGGTATATGTACATTGTTTTTTAGACATAATACTATTACACACTTACTAGACAGCATAATATAAACATAACTTTTATATGTACTGGGATACCAAAACATTTATCAGACTCTCTTTATTGTAATATTCACCTTATTGCAGTGGTCTATAACCAAATGCACATTATCTCCAAGGAACCCCCAATATCTTAGAGGTATGTCTATATACAATATATACAAATATAATGAATTTCACAATGTACATTATATTGATTCTCTATGATGTACATTTAAGTATCTTTTAATTTTGTATGTCATTATATTTCAAAAAGCCATAAAATATTTGGGACACAAATATTCATTCCATAACATTAATGTTTCTTTCTTTTTCATTCCGAATAATTTCAACTTGAATTTCTCTTTGTCACATATGCCTGCATTTTTCTCCCCCCATGAGTTATCTTTTGGCTTTCTTTAGCCTCTCTAATAAGTTCTTATTTTTTGTTTCGTTATTTTCTACTCTAATTGCTATAATTTATTTCCTCCCATTTTCTCATCTCTTGTTTTTCTGTTTTCCTCCCCTCTTTTTCTTATTTCATGATTTGGAGTCTTGGGTCATTAATTTTTTTCAAATTTTACATTTAGGACTATAAATGTCCCCGTGTGCTGTTTTTGATGCATCTTACATTTTGTATGTATTGATATATTAATGTTCAGATCTAAATAATTATAATTTCAATTATAAATTCCTCTTAGGTGAATTCATTACAGATCACAGTTTAAAAAATTTCAAATGTATGAGGTTTTGTTTCTTCTTAATGTCCAGAAGTTTGTCTCCATATCCGTATAATACTTTCTATATTTTCTGTTGTTAATTCTTTATTTTATGGTTCATATCACTAAATGTTTTATGTGTATTTTAAAAGAACATATGGTCTCTAATTGATGAGCAGGGTTCTGTATGTTCATTAAATCAAATGTATTGTGTGTCTTTTCAGTACTGTATTTTTGTCTTTTTATCAGCCAAGTTCTTGAAAAAAAATTTAAGTTCTTTCACATGTTTCATACAGATCAATTATTCTCTTGTTTCATTTTTTTATTTACATCATCATCAGACTTAAAAATTTTTCCTGAAGAATTTGTCATTTTTATTTTTATTTTCTTTTCTAAAGATTTTATTTATTTATTTGACAGATAGAGATCACAAGTAGGCAGAGAGGCAGGCAGAGAGTGAGAGAGAAGGAAACAGGCTTCCCACTGAGCAGAGAGCCCGATGTGGGGCTCGATCCCAGGACCCTGGGATCATGACCTGAGCCGAAGGCAGAGGCTTTAACCCACTGAGCCACCCAGGCGCCCCAAGAATTTGTCATTTTTAATTAATTAATATTTTTGACAATATATTATGTGACTTAAGAGTGCTACAATAGTAAAACAAAATAAAAAAGTAATAATACTGTTCATATCTATAGATTTTCCTCAAAAGTCTGTAACAAACATTAATATTTATATAAAATTTTTTAAAATTAGTATAAATTTTCCACCTCTGTACTTTGACTATTTCTGAGACATTATATTTTCATGATGTTAGTAAACTTCATATTGTAATATTAGGTTTTTGTTCATCTTGAATATTTCTGGAGTTAACTGTTATGTTTTAACAGTTTATTATTATTACTGATACATCCATACTTCCTTCCACTATCTTATTTTGTATTCCATGTGTTGGCCTTTTACTTTATTTTCTCTGTCATTTATTCGTTTTTCTTGGAGTGATCATGTAATTCTTTATTTTCTATTTATATGTTAATGTTTGAATTCTATTCTAATATTATATTCTAATCTGATTCTTTTTAAAGTTAACCATATTTTTCTAACATGGATACCTACAACATGGAAGTTTTTTTATTTTTTAATTATCTATTTTTTTTCGAGATTTTATATATTTATTTGACAGAGAGAGAGAGAGACAGCAAGAACAGGAACACAAGCAAGGGGAGTGGGAGAGGGAAAAGCAGGCTTCCTGCTGAACAGGGAGCCCAGTGCAGGGCTTGATCCCAGGACCCTGGGATCATGTCCTGAGCCGAAGGCAGACACCTAAAGACTGAGTCATTCAGGTGCCCCAACATGGAAGATTTTCGATCAGCAAGCCTATTCTGCTGCCTAAACCAGTCTTTAAAACATTTTAACATATCTTCTGTATACCTTTTATATTATTCTAACCTATTCTTTTAGCTATATCTTGTTTGTCACCCCTCCAACTAGTCACTAATGCTTATTTGGTTTTACCTACATTTTAAAGTTCTTAATCAAATTACTGTTCATTTGCAGGTATTTTTTCCCTTCCTTCTGATTTTTTTTTCCTCCTTCTCTTTGATGTTGTCTTTAGAATATCTTTTCTATTTCCCCCTGGTGTTCCACTATAGTTTATAGATTATACAGTTTATAGATTTATTTTAATTATCCCATTATTCATTGTGCTTTTTTGATCTAAAGGCTAGTATCTTTCTCCATTTCTGGAAAATTGCCTATGGTTAATCATTTCACATACCCCTTATTTCTTAGATACATAAAAATAAATGGCAAGACCTATTCTCAATTTTTAAAAAATCAGCTGAATTTTTATTTATTTATTTATTTGATGAGGGATTAAGAGGTGTGAACTGTTAGTTATAAAAATAAATAAGTCATGGGGATGTAATGTACAGCATAGAGAATATAGTAATTAATATTGTAATAACCTGGTATAATGGCAAAGGGTAACTAGAATATCAAGCTGATGATTTCATAATGCATAAAAATAATAAATCCCTATGTTATATACCTGAAACTAATATAATGTATGCCAATTATAATTCAACTAAAACATGTATAAGAAAGGATATTATTAATTTTAAAAAACATATTTTATTTATTTATTTGAGACAGGGAGAGAGCACCCAATTAGGAGAGGCAACAACCAAGGGAGAGTGAGAAGCAGACTCTCTACTGGGTAGGGAGTCCGATGCAGGGCTCATCCCAGGACCCTAGAATATGACCTGAACTGAAGGCAGATGCTTAACTGACGGAGCCACCCAGGCACCGCTCAGCTGAATTTTTAAAAATCAGTAGACAGTGCTCGTTGTGGCATAATATTCAATATTGGTTCTTTTATTCTGTTTTACTCAAAATATGCCTTTTTTATGGCGATATTGTGTCCAATTAAACATACCTATACTCACAGACTACCTTCCCCTAGAAAGTTGCCATTTGATGCAGTTCTGGCCAAAGTAAAATAAGTAGACAGTTGGCTAGGAATTCCCAAAAGTTCACTGAAAGGGATAAAGACTTACAGTTAGTGATATTGTTTTGTACACTTAAAATTTGTTAAGAAAAAGTGGTGTGTGTGTGTGTGTGTGTGTGCATTTATGTGTGTATAGGTTAATAAAGGAGCCAAATTCAATACAAAGTCAATCCTAACAAGATATCTAGTCAATGCAAAGTATTTTATTATGGGTTATGGTTTTGGCATTGGTTTGTAGACAAAGTATATCATATAGGTTTGAGTGGGAAGACATTAGTGGAACTTAAATATGAGAGCAGCGGATGACCATCATTCCATTGGTCAGAGATGGTGGAAAAGAAAGTGGGTATACTATTTTCAAAGCAGAAAAGATGAACATGAGTTGCTTTTGCCTAGTTTCATTTATACCCACAGTCACTTACAATGTAAATGTGAGTTTAGTTCCTCTTCTTCAAGTCAATGTTAAAGTTTATTTATATTGTAGTTAAAATTTTAACTGTTCCAAAAAACATTAAGTGTATTTTAATTTTCTTAAATTACTTAACTATTAAATACCCACACTGTATACCACTCATCGTAGTTTGGGTAAGTTAGTGAGTAGAGTCAGTGATATTCAATCAATCTTAGGCCATAATAAGGAGATAAGTTTATATTTTACAAGTTTTCATAGTAACTTAATAATGTAAATTTTAAATTTATCTTTTGATGAGATTCAAACACATATAATTCTCTTTCCTTGGGTATCTATTATCTATGTAAGAAAATTTCTGTTGTTAAGATCCAAGCTTCTGTCCTAAAACTGAAACCTTAAATCCTGAGGGATTTCATAGTTTGGGGTTGAGAATAGAGACAAAAAGGGCCAAGTACAATATGAATAGTTTCCAAAACCCTGAACCATTCAGTGAACCTATAAACCTAACATTTTGCTTTCTCTTGATAGCATGGGCTGTTTTGAGACCAATTTTTGTGGTTTCATTTGGGGTTTGTGTCTAATTTTTACGCCAGTTGGTAAGAATGAAAAAATGAACTAAACCCTAGAGAAGTTTCCAAACCCACAGAGCTCAGCAAAGGGTAGGAATTTTATTTTGAGTTTCAGGTTTCCTAGGGTTTCAAATGAAAGGAAACCAAAGGCAAAATGCAGTGGACATGACATTTGTGAACAAAAACCAATATAAAGTTTGCTTTAACTGATCCAGTGTGGCTGGAGTTACCTTCATCCCTTCCTGATGGAGAGTCTTATTTTCTTCTGATTTATCTGCTGTCCACAGGAATAAAGGAAAATGATGCTTCATTTAGCCATTTTTAAGATCCAGCTTTTAAAACAAAGGTTCCTTTAGCTTGCGCCCATGTTTACTCATCGAAATTTCCCTAAACATTACGGTTTTCTATACACAAAATCCCATTTTTCTTTCTCCGATTTTTTCTCTCTTTTCCCTTTATTCTATTATTTAAAATTCCTAACAAAAAATTTCATGAAGCATCATTATCTATTAGTTTTCAACAGAATTAAAACATTATTTTAAACTAGAGTAGGAAAGCATTATAAAATGAACTGTCATGTAATATTTGCTTACTGCAACTAAAGAACTAAACGAAATTCATGTAATTTTGGTACATAAATTTCACACTCGTTCATTTTGTAGACAACGCTATAGTGGACTCCTTTCTCTTTAACTTCCTGGTAGTCTTGATGGATATCATGTTATTTTATTTTAATTTAATTAAAATTAAGAGAGAGAAAAAATACAAAGTATAATTTTACATATATATTATATATTAATAGAAATAATATAAGGCTAATCCTCAATGCAGTGAAATTATAATTTTAGATTAAGAAATATGATAGAAAAATTGCATCCTTACTTTAATCCAAATGAGTAAGAAAGGGTTGTTGTTGGGTCTCATATAAACTACGCAAAACTTGTTCTCATAAAGAAAAGAAAGTGGCTTTAAGAAATTGACCTACTGTAAACTACCAGCTTCTATTTAAATCAGAAAATTATTAAATAAAATGTTCCAGATTATTTTAGTTTCTATAAGAATCTAAGAGAAGTAAGAGAATGGGGTGCAATAATCTGTTGTCTCTGACAACTGACACTCTCTTCCTGTCATATTTTAAAACTTTATAATTTGTTTTATACTCCGTGTATACTCTTTTCTTCTATAGATATTAGCACAGCTGATCACTCAGACATCAACATAATATTAAAATGTTTGTCTTCAATAAAATATTTTTGGATTAGTTTGGCACATAGTAGGTGCTTAGTAAGAGTCTTTTGAGTATAGATGCTTCCACTTAGATGTTAGTAGTTTATATTAAGCCCTAGCAAATTAGATTATTCCCTCCGCAAAAAAATAAGTATTTCTTCTATGGCAAAAATTTTCTGTCAGGAAAGTCTTTTTATTTAGGCTCTTTGTAGCCACAAAACAAAGAATTTTTATTTTCAGTAGAACTTTGGAGTATTTATCATTTGTTGTCACCATTGATTCACAGATATAAGAAATAATAGCTATGAATATCTAAGTGAAAGCTTTGTTTGTTGCACTGGCTTTCAGAGTCAACATTTTCTTCAGCAAAGGTTATAATTGTAAGCCAATACCACACTTTGTTTTTCCCTCTCGCTGTTAGCAGGAAGTTTAACTTGTCTTTGAGGTCTGTCGAATCAAAAACACAAACACTGTTTGCTTTTTTAAAATTTATTTTTTTTTAATTTAAAGGTCAGCTTGGCTGTTTAAGCCATGTCTTACTGTATATTTCCTACTGAAAAAAAAAAAAGCTGAGATAATGTCAAGTGACATTTTTAAACTTTGCAAAATACACAGGTATTTTACACACAATACATAAGTTCTAAATACTAAAAATTAAATACTGAAATCAAATAAACATATTTCAAAGAAACTCCAATATATTTACATCTTCTATATTTGACTACAATCCATTCCCTTTCAAAATTTTCTAAAGAAGACTGAATTGAGCCTAATTTCTAAATTAGCACAACTAGCATATTTGTTAATTAAATCCCGTTTTTATTTTAAATAATTAAGCTTCTATATCAGCCTTAACTAACTACTAATTATGTAAAAACACTGAAAAGATTTCTATGTCCATTTAAAAATACTTGTGAAGGTGAAGCAAACCTTGCAAATTTAAACATATTATTATTATTATATAAAAGCCATTAAAAAGTTTATAAAAAGCACCATGATTATTTTACTGAAGGGAAATTTATATTTGAAAATAGGAATGTATGAGATTGCCTCAATTAATTAATGTCCACTTTCTAGTCATCAATAGAGCTGAAGGATAGAGATAAACTGTCAAATTCACTAGTATTTTCAAAGGAACATGGGAGTTTTTTGTCCAATTCCTGGTCACAGCTTTAAAGTATAGGAGTTTTGGTACATTTTGGTACATGCATACATGACTAATTTTAAAAGTTCTGGGTGTAAGAGATGCTACTGGACAAATTAGCCTGTATACTACGGTAGCTGATTCCTAAGTACCTATCTTACCTTACCTTTCCTACATTCCCAGCCTTGAATTCTCTAGTTCCATTTTCTACGAAAAAGTGGCACCTGATCCTTTGACACTCTTTTAAAAAGTTGTCTGCTTGGTCTGGACTTCTTTTTTTATTTTAATTTTTATCTTTTCATTTTGATACGATTATAGACTTACAGAAAAGTTCAATTATACCAAAAAATGTAATTCTATATACATTTTACCACCCAGATACCCCAAATTTTCATATATATATCTGTTTATATATAATACATGTATTATATGTACATATATAATATACATGTAAGTATATATACATATAATATGCATATACATATACATACATGTATGTACAATGGTAGTTGATTTTTTTTTAAGATTTTATTATTTATTTATTTATTTGACAGAGAGAGAGAGAGATCACAAGTAGACAGAGAGGCAGAGAGAGAGAGAGAGGGAAGCAGGCTCCCTGCTGAGCAGAGAGCCCAATGCGGGACTCGATCTAGGACCCTGAGATCATGACCTGAGCCGAAGGCAGTGGCTTAACCCACTGTGCCATCCAGGCGCCCCTGGTAGTTGATATTTTATAATTTATATTCTCTACATATGATATATGTGCATATCTTCCCCACAACCGTTGGATAATAATTTTCAGACATGATATCCATTTATCTGAAATACTTAAACTTCCTTTTCTAAGGATCAAGGACATTCTATTATATAACTATAGTAGAATTATAAAAAGTCAGGTAATTGATTTGATTCTCCAACTGGTTGATAATATTCAGATTTAATCCATTTCCCAGTAATAGTCTTTATTAAAAAAAAAAAAAAACAAAACTCCAGGGGTACCAGGATGGTGCAGTCAGTTGAGCATCCCACTCTTGGTTTCAGATCAGGTCTGATCTCAGGGTGCTGAGATCGAGCCCCACACAGGGCTCTATGCTCAGCATGGAGTCTGCTTGATTTTCTCTCTCCAACTCCCCTCCTCTCCCCACTGTGTGCTCTCTCTAAAATAAATAAATCTTTTAAAAATAAAATAAAATAAAATAATAAAATAAAATGAATTCTAGGTCGTGTATTGCTTCCAGTTGACTCTTTAGACTCCCTGATTCTGAAATAGATTTTCAGTCCTTGCATTTCAGTGTATTTGTACTTTTGAAGAATACAGGACAGTTATTTTGTAAAATCTCCCTCACTTTGGGGTCACTGTTGTTTTCTTATGATTAGATTCAGATTATGCAGTTTAGACCAGGCTATCACAGGAATGAAGTTGTAGTCTTCTCAGCAATAATATCAGGTGGCCCATGAGGCCAGTTTTTCCCCATTATTGGTAATACTAAGTTGGCTCTCTTGTTAAGGGTGGTTTTCTGTGACATTTATTTTTTATACATTTATTTTTCCCTTTGTATTTAATAAATACATGTGTGGAACTACTTTAAGACCATATAAATAACTTCCAATTCTCAAATTTTCACTTACTTATATTACCACTTATTAATAATCCCTGTTTGAACCTATTATAACGATTGTTGCCATTATAATTTGACCATTATTTCCACACTTATTATTTGGCTTTATACTAGAGAGAGGAGCTTCTTATTTTCCCTGTTTGTTTGTTCGCTTATTGGTTTATTTGTTATTCATTTATGAATTTTTGATATATTAATTTAGATTCGTGTTTGGGCTAGTTTTTTTCTTTAATCTTTAGGTAAGTTACAATATTTATTTGAAACATGACTTAATTGTTTTTGTTGGAATTCCATTTTAATTTTTCCTTATACCTTCAAAAAAATGAAACATTACTAGAAAGCATACTCAGAGACGTGTCATTTCACCCCACTAACAAATTTATTTTCAGCTTTATTTTCAGCTTTGTTGAGGTATTTTCAGCTTTATTGAGGTATATATCCAGCATACAAAACACTGTATATAATTAATGTACACAATTTGGTGAATTTGGACATTGTTACCATTACCATAATAAATATGACTGTCACCTCCAAAAATTTCCTTGTGTCACTCTTTGTGTATTTGGGTGTGGTAAGATCTGAAATCATAAAACTCCTAGAGGCAAACATAAGGGAAAACTTCCTGATCTTGGTCTTGGAAATAATTTCTTGGCTATAACACCAAAGGCATGGGCAACAAAAGCAAAAATAGACAAATGATAGTCCATCAAACTAACGAACTTTTGCACAGCAATAAACAGGGTGAAAGGCAACCTATGAAATGAGAAAATATTTGCAAAGCATTTATCCTTAAGGGTTAAACTTCCAAAATATACAAGGAACCCCTACAAGTTAACAGTAGAATCAAAGAAAGAAAGAAATGGTGGGGGCGGGGGGTGCCTGGGTGACATAGTTAAGCGACCACTCTTGATTTTGGCTTAGGTAATGATCTCAAGGTCCTACCACATTGGCTCCTGCTGGGTTGTGGAGCCTGCTTAGGGTTTTCTCTCTCCCTCTCCCTCTGCTCCTTCCCACTGCTGGCACGTTCTCTCTCAAAAAGAAAAAATTGGAAGGAAGGAAGGAAGGAAGGAAAGAAGGGAGGGAGGGAGGGAAGGAAGGAGAGAGGAAAGGGGAAAGGAAGAAAGGAAGGAAGGCATCTCATCTTTAAAATGAACAAAGGACTTGAATACACATTTCCAAAGAAGACATACAAATGGGCACCAGGTATATGAAAAGCCCACGAATCATCAGGGAAAAGCAAGTCACCTCACACCCGTTAAGATGTCTATTAAAAAATAAAAATAAAAAATAACATGCTAGTGAGATTGTGGGAAAACTGAGTGCCTCCCCCATTTCTCTATCCTTTCCATGCAATTACAATCATCCTTTGATATTAACTGATCTCAGTAATAACTAGTATATGTGTCCCATGGGTTTTTCATTAGTACTACATTTATGTATTTTTATAAAATTTTACGTTCCTTCTTAATCAAAAAGTAAAATAATATAGACACTTTTTGTGCTTTGCTTTCCATACCTTAAAATATATTTTGGGAAATCACTCCAACTCTGAACATAAAATTCTATATCTTTTTTTTTTTTAAGTTATGTAGCTCTCCTTTATGGGAATGTGTTATCATCTATTCAAGCATCCTCTCATGTATGAACATATTATTTCCAATATTTTCCAGTTACAAATAATTCTTCATTAAGTAATATAATATTTTTATTTTTATATATATTGTGATAAGCATATCTGCAGGTTAGATTCCTAGAAGTGAGAGGACTGGATCAAAAGTTAAATATGCATGTAATTCTGTGTGTTTTCCATAAGCAGAATACCAATTTGCATTCCAACCTGCGAAGTTTGAAAGTATCCAATCACATGGGCTCACTAATAGATTCTGTTGTTCCACTTTTTTAATTTGTCAATCTGATAGATAAAAATAGTATCTCAGTGCAGTTTTATTTTGTAGTTCTCTGTTCTGAATGAGGTTCAATATCATTTCCTAAATAATGTGAAGCATAAAAATGAACAATCTTCAATTTACACCCATAAACATAACATTGAACCTCAAAAATATATTTTTGAATGTGAGAAATTGGGTATAAAATGGTATATTCTGTACTACTTCATTTATATAAATTTTAAAAATGTGTAAAAACTAATCTACACTATTACAAGCCAGGATAACAGTTAACTTTGTCAGACGGTAGTGACTATAATAAGTAGGGAGGAAGTGCTTGTTTCATAAACATGTTTAGACTGTGCAAGTTCCTTGAACTGTACTATTATCATATGCACTTTTTTGTATGTATGTTATTTTTCAGTTGTTATAAAACAGTGAGTTTAGATTGACAGGACTACTAGATATAAGGTTAAATATGTTACCCAATACGAAAGAAAAGACATCTTTTCTTATTATTAGAATATAGGCTGACGTATGACAGTTGACTACATTCTAACTTGTTTCTGCTTCACAGTATCACAGAAGAAAATTGCTTTATTTACAGATTTAAACCATAACGATATCGAGTTGTTGAATCACTGTCTTGTATTTCTGCAAGTAATGTAACCTTGTGTGTCGACTGTACTAAAATAAATAAATAAGTAAATAACTAACTAAATAAATAAAATGCTTCAATTCCATAAAAAAAAAATTTCTAGTCTGAATCCTGAATAAAAAATACTGTGTTGAGTATGTTTAAATCTTACAATCCTTCCTGATATCAGAATATTGTGGTTACCCAACACTACCATCATTAGCCAAGAGGAATGCCATTGACAATCTGAAACTGGATCACTTAGGTGGGCACCTTAACTCAGAGGAGTTGAAAACATTAGAGAGCTTTTTGTGGTTTGCAATTGTTTGCTACTACTGTTTCATTTCAAATTCCACTATTGGATAAGAAAAAGAGTTGGAAGTAGATTCCCTTCTCTCCACACCTCACAGTAACATCTATTTGTGTGTGTTTGTGTGTACATATGTGTATTCAGTATTCTCAGTCCTCTATGAAAACAGACAAAGCTTCTAATTGATGGGGGAAACTGGTGTACATACAAGAGTGTGTCATCATACTCAAAACAATAAACAACATGTCTCGAATGTCTGTCATCTGAGTGCCATCTTCAGGACTTCTGCCATATAAAAAACTTTGTCATTAAAATGGAAAATATTAGTTGCCATACTAGGAGGTGATATAAAATAGATATGATAAAAAGTACAACATTTAACCCTCTAAACCAGAGACTAGGTCTCCTTCTGATAAAATAAATAAATTACTGTAGAGTTATGAAATATATAGATTAAAGTTGAGGCTCTTTCTTGGAAAAAGCTTGAAAGGTAATTAAAAGTAAAATAAAGTGATCAAAATTTATTCCACTTTTATTGAATAGTCTAAAATCTTCTCTTCTTCCTTCACTATTGAGGGTCTCACATTTTGTAGGAGCTCTGTTCTAGTATGACCCCAGGATCCATGTGTCTGGAAGTGTTGCTTAGCAGCAATGACTTCCAAACTGCTATTTCATGGTGTTCTTCAATTTTTATTTGCCTCTGGATATCTGGGGTTTTTTTGTTTGTTTGTTTGTTTGTTTTGTTTTATTTTGTTTTGTTTTTTGGCATATTGTGAATCCACTGCTTAGTCTTTTGCTCAGCTTCTCTTAGTTCCTGGCTCTTCTAGTTTAGCTCTCTTTTCTGCTTCTGTACCTAGTAGCAGCTGCCCCAAGTCCTTTAACTGAAGTTTTGGCTTGATAGCTGACAGCTACTTTCTGGAACTGAATTTCCAAAAGGCACAAGGGAACAAAAGATAGTCTTCTCGAATGCATGCATAATGCTCATTATGATGTGATCTTGTTTTGACAGAGACATTGGCCTTGAATATTTACAGGCTTTACTTTTGCTTCCATCTTCCTAGTTCATTGGCCTCAGGAGCAAGGAGACATTTATACAAAGAGAAGATTAAAGATGGGTCATGTATAATTCTTAGAATCAAACCAAAGTAACAGTAGGTAGCTATCATTTCATACTTCGCTTTGGCTTTCCACTATGGAGGAGATCAGAATGTGCTCCTTCGGTGCGTAGCCTTGAGTCCAGCAGAGCAGGGTCAACAGCAATAAGCAGTGAATGCTCTTGGCAGCATGCCTGTCAGCATTACCGAGAGCAATTTAGTCAAAGCAAATGACTACTTAAGGGAAAAAGAAGAAAACAAAATTCTCATTCCCAATCTCACACTTCTCAGAGAGTGAAGTAAAAGAAAGAAAATGCTGGAAGATCAAGTAACAAGTATTGCAGTCTGAATAGAGCCTACACTTTCTAAAGCTTGGTCAATTCAAGAATATGCTCAAAAAGGATATAAACATGCACAATCCTTTTATGGATAAATGATAAATTTTAGAAATGGCAAAGGTATGGAAAATGCCTTTTCCCATATAAAATTTCCCTTCTCTGTGATTTATTAAACTCTGTCCTCCAACTGTAACTGGAGACTTTTTCATAATATATCCAAAACTACTTAAATGCAAAGCAGGATGGAGTCCATTGAAAAAAAAAATACCGTGTTACTCTGTATGAAAAACATACAATATGACTATTTAGAAAAGAAAAATACTCAAAAGTACAGCATGTAATTAATACAGTGTATCCCCAAGGCAACAATTGCATACAGCTTATAAGAGCCAAAGTGGAGCAGGGATTTCTTATACCTATATATTCCTGGCCATTCAGATGCTACAGTTGTTAGTGGACTCTGCCATGTGTCAGCTCTAGGCAATGTTATACTTTTCAAAGGCAAACTATTTATGTTTACAGAATATTAAAGTTATTTCTTCTTTTTCCAGTATTTATTTTATTTATTAAATAATATCTAACAAAGACATCATTTAAAAATAATAGAAAAAAGAAAATGAGTCAAGTAAAACAAAATTTAAACATTCCCACAGTGTCCCACTACAATGAGGCTTTATCAGTCTTTCCATTTCCCTGTTTCGCCATCTATCTATCCATCCACATTCTCATGACTTTTTCACAAAATTAATATATTAGGCCAGATAATATTTGAGATATTACTTTTTTGGACCCTAAGACATAGCATGTTCTATGATTTAGGGCATAATGGGTATTTTTTTAAATACCTATTATGTATGACTATAGAGCTATCTTTTGCTTTCAAAGTCCAAAACCATTAAGAATGATGATGAAAGAAGAGGAGGTGCTTCACTGGCTAAACATTTCTGGAAATGAGAGAGATAGGCATGAGTCATATAAGCCAACAGGGCCTGTGCTAACTCTCTGGTGGTATCCTGAGAGGAGTCAAGATATTCTTTGAGGGCAAGGATACTTAACACACTCGAGGCCAGCCAGATCCTGCCCTGGGGCTACAGCCCAAGATTCTCAATTACCACATGAGATAAAATAACAGATTGGAAAGGGCCATAGAAGCCAGAACATAGGTAGCCCATATATAAACACTGCCATGAGCAGAGGTACCTCCCTAAAACTCTGGTAGAGTTCCTGGAAGCAAAACAGCATAGATAGAGACCGAGACAGAATTTTTCACAAGTCCCCATGAAATAAGAGTTTGGCATCAAAATTAAGTGACTTACAGAGAATTAAGAACAGGTATACAATATTCCTTGTATATCCATTGTGTACTAGAATTTTTACTCCATATAGGGCATTTCTCTACTTCATCAGTTTTTTTTTTTAATACCCATTATGTGTATGTAAAACATTTTGCTAAGCATAAGGCAAAAAGAGAAAATCATGGACAATAGTACTACTGTGAAGACATTTTCAGTTAAATAAATAAAAAATATAGCTGACTTTAAAGGTCAGATTATAATTTATTTCATATTTAGACAATACTTTATTTAATTAACCCCATATTGGCTTAACATCTAGGCAACTTCTAACTTTCCCTTAGAATAAAAACAAATAAACAAAACAAAACAAATTCTTCAATTTAATGAACTAATTGTACAAGTATCCTGTTAACATAAAGGATGCACATTTATTTGACACAGAAGAGACTATGCTTCTTATTTCCCTAGGAAATCTCATTATCAGTGCTTCCTTCTTCCCCCACATCTGAATTATTTCATATCCTTCTTATTTTAAAACAAAACAAATGGAAAAAAATAACAACCAAAACTACTTCCTTAACCCCACACCTCTTTTCAAATACAAGACTAACTTAATTTCCATTTTAGTACCGTTTCAATCTTCAGTGCCTCCACTTTCATACATCTACTCATTCTTCAACTCACTCCAACATGGCTCTCCTTTACATTGTCAGAACAGTGTCATTGCTCTAACTCACTAAATGTAGTCAATCCTTGCCTTCATCTTCTTAGTTATAAAATCTTAGTACAAATATTGATGACTTTATGCTCTTTGAGACTCCTTCTATTGCTAATAGCTTCTCTATCACCAGTGTTTCCTGGTTTTCTCTCTAGCGATAGAAGTGTTACTCTCGGGGCGCCTGGGTGGCTCAGTGGGTTAAGCCTCTGCCTTCGGCTCGGGTCATGATCTTAGGGTCCGGGGATCGAGCCCCACATCGGGTTCTCCACTCAGCGGGGAGCCTGCTTCCCTGCCTCTCTCTCTGCTTGCCTCTCTGCCTGCTTGTAATTTCTCTCTGTCAAATAAATAAAATCTTTAAAAAAAAAAAAAAAAAAGAAGTGTTACTCTCAGTTTCTTCTGCAGAACTTCCACTACTGTTTAAGCCAGAGTCTTCAAAGAACTCAAAATTCCTAGGCCTCCTTTTCTTCTTCTTTTTTTCCCCCTTTACCCTACATATTTTCAGGAAAACTTATTCATGATTATAATTTTAATAATTATCAAATACATGTAAACATATGTATATATTTTTTAAAGATTTTATTTATTTACTTGACAGAAAGAGGTCACAAGTAGGCAGAGAGGCAGGCAGAGAGAGAGAGGGAAGCAGGCCCCCTGCTGAGTAGAGAGCCCGATGCAGGACTCGATCCCAGGACCCTGAGATCATGACCTGAGCCGAAAGCAGCGGCTTAACCCACTGAGCCACCCAGGCGCCCCATGTAAACATATATTTATATGTTCATCTTATATCTCTCCTTGGAACTCTAGTCCTGAATATTCAAGTGAATTACTGACATTATTACTTAGAATTCTTAGAACCAACTCCTTCATAACAGCCACAAATAATCAAATTCTTGGTATTTTCTCCCCCACAATCTCTCAAAACTCTGCACCCAGCCATGATTCGTTCATTTTTCTGATTGGGTCTACTGTCCTTTCAGTCATTCAGCAAGCCTTGGAGTCACTCCTAAAGAATCCTTCTCCTTCCTTCCCCATATCCAACCCCCAACAAATCCTAAAGATTTTGCATCTTATGTAATGCTTGAGTTCATTTATTTCTCTCCAGCTATCCTACACTACCTTAATATAAGCCAGTCACCTCTACTACGCAGGAAAGTTTTTGCCCACCAAATGTTTTTCTTTTTATTATTATTATTTTTTTAATATTTTATTTATTTATTTGACAGAGAGAGAGAGAGCAAGAGAGGGAACACAAGCAGGGGGAGTGGGAGAGGGAGAAGCAGGCTTCCCGCTGAGCAGGGAGCCTAATGTGGGGCTCGATCCCAGAGTCCTGGGATCAGGGCCCAAGCCAAAGGCAGATGCTTAACAGACTGAACCACCCAAGCGCACCCCTACCAACTGTTTTTCCATAATCTCTTCTTGACTCTTTAATCTGTTCTTTATAATGCAACTGGAGAGACATTTTCAAGAGAAAAATGAAAAATTCTCTTACTCCCTACTAAGTCTGCTTAATGCATTTCCCCTGTTTTTAGATAAAATAACAGTGTTTGTAAGATGGCTTGCTGGAGTTCCATCCTATTCTATTTACCATTCCAGCATCATCCTTCTCCCCACACCTACCATCTCCATATAGACCATATTTCAATTTCTTGACTAGAATATGGCTTGCCAATCCCGTGCCTTGAATTACTGTTCCTTCTCCAAAACTATCTTTGGGTAATTCACTTTTATTTTGTTCTTTAAGTCTCAGATTAAATTGTTTTCTCAGGGGAAATAATCACGAAGGGAAGTAGAGGAGTGTCTGGTAACATCATGTTCTTAAACTTCACAGAATTTTCCTGTTTATATATGCATCTATTTGTGACTATTGGGTTGTTTCTCAACTCCCTTATTAGATTGCAAGTATCCTGAAAGTATGAGCTGTACTTGATTTTGCTCAAATATATATGTCAAATATATATGTCCATTGACCAAAACACTACCTGATACGTAGCAGATGCTCAATATTTGTTGAGTGAATAAATTAATAAATGATTTTCAGGGGGGAAATTGTATAATTATTTCTTTAGAAAAACTTCTGAAGGTGGCATTACCATGCTATAGACTATTAACATTTTGAAGACATTTTACAAATTGCCAAATTGTCTTCCTGTTAGTTTTTACTAGCTTCCCAATAAAATCTGTGTGTTCCTTTTGTATATCCCAGTGATTACTCTAAAATTTATCATTAATTTAATTTTTTTAAAACTGAAAATCAGATGGAAAGATTGATTTTCATATATCTGACTAGTCATTAAACAGCATTATTCTCTTTACAACTGCATTTTAATCTTATTAATTATCTGTGTCTGTATTTTTCTCACTGTACTATTGATGTCTTTTTTTTTTAATTGTTTTGTGATTACTGATGACAAGAAAAGAAGCATGAGATGTGATGTGGATAAATTTATGTTCATTTTTTGAGCAACTCTTGGTTGTAAATGACATGTTTGATCTAAAATCTAAGATACTGTATCTGTGTTATTTCCTTTTATTCATTTAGAGGTCCTATATAAATGCATATAATTATTAATCATTTCCTGTAAATGAAGGAAAGATGGAATCTAAAGGAAAAAAGTTGGTAAATTATGAAATTATAGTACTAAAGTACATTTCCAGATGTGTCAACTTGTTTTTTCCACTACCTGTTGGTTCTATAGCATGTAAAAACAGAAAACAAAAGCAAAAAAAAAAAAAAAAAAAAAATCCCTGGAGAAAAGGATTCTAAAGCCTCACTCAGTAGCTTATTTCAGTTTATAACTGTCCTTGTAAACTTGTCAAGTTCCAGTTTTAAATCCTAGATCACCTCACAAATAAAAATTTGTTAAAAGGGTTTTGGGTAGGTTGTTCTACTTTTCGTGAGTACACAAGACAAAAACAATTCTTGTTTTGACATGCATTGTTCTTATGAGGTGTCGACTGCTGAATACCAAATAATATAAAGACATGCACTGTTGTTCACATTAGTCAGATTCTGAATTAAAAGAGAAAAGGGCTCTGGTCTGAAAGTTAAGAGTTCTGGATTCATAACACAAGTTTTGCACTAACTGGTTTCAGCCACCTTTCAGTTTACAAGATCTTGCAATTCATTTGTTTGCTATGCTGTCTTAAAGTTTTTAGCTCCAAGGCAATAACCTGAGAGTATTCTTACAATTGCTAGATCAATAGAATCACCTAGACATCTGTTGAAAATATAAATTCTTGGGGCACACCACAGACATTTTAAGTCAGAATCTCCAGGGAACAAGCTTCCTAGTATCTCTTATGCTCAGGGAAATTTGGAAATAACTGCATTTGTTGACCCCTGTGACTTTTCCTAACTCAAACTTTAAGATTCTAATTATTGGTCAGTAGCAGACAAACCTCTGCTGAAATGGTGAGAAGGGCATTTACTTTGAAAATTCCTCAATTGCTAGAATATTATAGCAAATGAGAAAAATAAAAGGATAATCTAAGGCAGCCCTACATCCTTCCTCACATCATAATTTTTCATTTTTAGTCTCAGAAGCCTGTTCCTTAGGGTAGCTTCCTAACCCCAGCCTAGTGGCCTTAAGTTTCCTCCCAAACTGACTTCTGTTTAACAACCACAACTGCTATGCTATAGCATGGTGTAAAAAGAAAACAAAACAAACAAACAAACACACAAAACAAAGCCTCAGTCGTTTTTTATGAATGTGGATCAATCTTCCTTCTGTTCTTTCTTCTCTGAAAACAAATTATGATCTATGAAAAGTTGTCTTTTCCTACATGATCTAAGAAAAACATATATTTTCCTGTAAATATACTTATTTATGTCTACTACTTTTATCTACATTTCATCTGTCACCTCATTATTTACATTAGAAAATAACTTATAAAACCTAAAAGAAGAAAGAAAGAAAGAGAGAGAAGGAAGGAAGGAAGGAAGGAAGAGATGGATGAAGGAAGGAGAGAAAAAAGAAAAGAAAAGAGAAGAGAAGAGGAGACTGAGCAACATTGGGGCTGTGCTTGTTTTAGAAACTAAAAAATTGGTTAAACATTGTAAGACTATTATGTATCCATTAAGATGAGGGTTAATTTAATCATCTTGGTTGTGATAGTTAAGGGAAAATAGATAAGTCTGTTCTAGAGACTGTAAGGAAAACAAGGTTGATTAAGGAACTTTTTCTGAACTAAATGATAATCCTATTACTTGTGGTAAAAATCATAATAGAACATGGCATCTCTACAAAATTTTTATAGCTCAACATAATTTTTATAATCATAATGTGAACATCACATCTACCAAGCTTTTTCTCTGGATATTATTACACCTATTTTCAAATGAAGTAGTTGAATTAAAGCTTACCGAGAATGAATGATTCATGCATCAACACTCAAGTCTAATTTTCCTGGATTCAAGTCTAATGCTCTTTCTTATCTACTGTAAAGTCCTAAATCCCATGTCTTCAGCCACATTTTATTACCACACCAAGACCCATATCTACAGTCTTGAACCTGAACAAGCTCCTGCAGTGAGTCTGATCTCTAATTTCCCAAGGCATGAGGAAAAGGCAAAGTGCTGACATCATCACGGTGACAGCTCAAGTTCATTTAATGCCAAACCTGGTGTTAAGCACTTTACACATATTGTCCTATTTACTTCCCACATTCACACTCTAATATAGATGATGTCATTGCCCGTATTTTATAGATGAGTAAACTGTCTCAAGTAGGTCACCTAAAGTTAAAGAGTGACTCCATCTACTGCCTCCCCTCTTGCGGACAGGGTATTATGTTGTCTACAAGTTGAACTCTGAATGCCTTTTTCCATGAAAACATTGCTTCCCTGTATGTTTTCTATTATTATTCCTTTAATTACTTATTCATGTTATTAATTAAAATAAGATAGACAGTTTAGGGACTTGTGCACCATTTCTAAAATTGTTTCTGTAGAAGGAAAGTTTTCTGAGATCCTACTTAACATATTGAAGTGAGGACTGTATACAATTAATCTTGATTGTTATGCTTATTACATATCCCTATGGAAGTCTTGGATTTGGAAAGGAGTAGAGACCTAACTACTCTTTGATACCTGTGTACTATCCCTACAAACAGTTTCACAGCATTCACAAATATTAGGATGAAAGAAAAGATAAGTAGAAAAGTAAAAGCAGGCAGGTCAGCAGGAATTTTTTTAAAAATACATGTTTTACATCTATATCATATGCATGCATACATACATATTATATATATGAAACACTGCATATTTCATAATTAAAAACAGATGCTCTAAATATCAATAGATGCTACTATTTCTCTACTTAATCCATTGCAACACAGTGAAACTAGGCAGAGAAAGAATACAGAACAGATCATTGAAGATTGAGTTTATCTGTAATAGAAACAAAATAAACAAATAAAAAAGCTGAGCACAAACTTTACTTCTCCATTTGTTTTCTATTTTTCTGTCTCCTTGTAACTGGAACAATTGGTTATTTTCATACGAACACAATTCACCAAAAATTAACATTGATTTTATCCTCACTTGCTGTCCCATCTATTTAGTTATAAAGGGGCAGGACTACCTCTATTAGGACAAATTTGCTCAGGGTGAGCATCTATCACAGACAAGATGATGGAAATGAGGAAGCACTGGGAAGGCACACATGGAAGTGCAACACGAAACCTCCTGCTTCCAAAGGCAGATGATCATTTAAAAATGTCGTAACACAGTTTTTCTGGACAAAATTCACACCACCATATACAACTGGTTTTTGTAAGCTAATATTTCACATCTGTTACCTAAAACTACAGATTTTAAAGGTAAGGAGACCATTGAAATGTAACATGTTTAAAATTGATGGGTTATACTTTAGAGTCTGAGCTCTTTTCTGTATAGGCTGCAGAAATCTCCCTATGGTCTTGAGGCCATAAAAAGTGAGCAAGACTTCTTTGCTTGCTTATACTTGGCAGGAAAAGAGAACACCCTCTGGAAGCCGGCAGCTTGTATAAGTTCCACAAGTGCAATAACCCTAAGTCTTGCTGACCTCTGGGCTTCTGGTACTACACCAGATTACTGAGGATGAAAGCCTATGTAATCCATGTAATGACATGGTCACCCATGTTTCTGGTATAGAAGAGCTAGTAGAAGCAAGAACAGAAAGAAAGATGATTAGTTCAGATTTTTTACTTATCCAGAATTTGATTATAAAGTCTACTTTTAACTCAGCATGTCTCTAAATTTCAGATATCATTATTTCATATTTTTATTATATACCAGGAGAAATGAGCTTTCCAAATCTATCATGTTCTTAAGACATCTAAATGCTTTATTTTAGCCACTGATAAAACGAAATTGTAGATATTCAACACACACCTGTTGAATTAATCAATATGGCACCACTACCAAAGTAGAAGTAGTATCTGTATAAAGAAGATTAGAAAAATGACCTATTGACTATTGAGAATCTAGCACTCTGTGAAAAGCATTCTTGTATTATGGACCACTGTTGTAGATGATCAAAAATTACTCTAGTCCTAAAGAGAAAAGAGAAAAGAGGCCAGAGGGCAGTGCTCATCCTTAAAAATATCCACTATATGTTTCTCTACATGAGTACGAAATAGTTTACTGTTCCCTAAACATATTATTTTTTTTAAGATTTTATTTATTTATTTGACAGAGAGAGATCACAAGCAGATAGAGAGGCGGGAAGAGAGAGAGAGAGGGAAGCAGGCTCCCCGCTGAGTAGAGAGCCCGATGCGGGACTCGATCCCAGGACCCTGAGATCATGACCTGAGCCGAAGGCAGCGGCTTAACCCACTGAGCCACCCAGGCGCCCCACTAAACATATTATTTATCATTTCAGGCCAACCACATTATAAATACACTGAATAGATTTTGAGTTCCATGTTGTGCGGTTATCAGGCTAGAATCCTCCAACTCCAAACTCACCCACCTACACTTGTATAATGCTGGGGTTAAGACTTGACTGTGAAAATTACATTTCCCTCTTTACTAGCTGACTCCCTATTAGGTTCTGCCAACAACCGGCCCTTTAAGGAGATCTGAAAGCTGTAGGCAGTGCAAGGACTCTCCCCTTCCTGTTTGCCTACTGTGCCTGTAGAGTCACTCAGCCAACTGCTCTTAATTCCTGCAGAATTCCCACTGTCAATTCTATTATTTTCTCCACTGCCAAACCACTTCGATCACAATGCCTCAAAGGAATTGTGTAGTATCCAGCAGTTGGGCAAATACCCTGCCCTTGGTGATCTGCTCCACCTCCTTAGGACCCACCTTACCTTCAAGTGCTTGGCTCCTTTTTATCTCCTTCCAGGATGGTAGCTGCTCCCTACCATTGGCTATGTGTTATCTCCCAGTTATCTTTTTGCTGGCTACAGTTTCCTAACACCTTTTTAACCAAAACCGTGCTTTCAATAATCTCTGCTAAAATCTCTGCTAGTGTGGCTTCTCGTTTTTTGGCTGGACTCTGATGCATACATAATGTCAGTTTAAACTAATATTTTTTTTCTAATGCTTGGATTTAAATGTTTCATAATTAAGAAGGAGTTCAACCGCAAGTTAGGAGACAGATTTTATTTCTGCTTACGTAATTTTGAACAGAATACAATGTGTGTTTTGGCTTTACATATGAACTGAAGCATAAAGAACATATACATGTATGCATAGACACATGCATGTACAGAGATTGTCAATATATTATGTCTTTATGAGATTATTTTGTAGGCAAAATGCAATAATGTGTACAAAAGGACTTTCAAAAACCATTGTGTAGACAAATGGCAGTCACGATTTTAAAATAAATATTTTGGGGCGCCTGGGTGGCTCAGTGGATTAAGCCGCTGCCTTCGGCTCAGGTCATGATCTCAGGGTCCTGGGATCGAGCCCCGCATCAGGCTCTCTGCTCCACAGGGAGCCTGCTTCCTCCTCTCTCTCTGCCTGCCTCTCTGCCTGCTTGTGATCTCTCTCTCCGTCAAATAAATAAATAAAATCTTAAAAAAAAAATAAATAAAATAAATAAATAAATAAATAAATATTTTAAGTTGACCTAAAATGCTGTATTCATCTTGCTTTGCAAATTTCAGAATTTTATGTGTGTATATTACAAGAAAACACATCCCATTTGTTGACATGAATTATTTAAATAGAAACTATATAGAATGTATATAAAATAAAATAAAACTACAAGTTAGCAGGATTAGACTGGAACACATTTATTTTCTCTTCTTTTTGTCTCTGGATACTACAGAAGCTTTCAATGCAGAAAGTGGGAAGAGCAGATAACTTTTTCATGAAGCTAGTATGAAATATATTCCAACAGTAGTCAAAATATTTTCTTATGCATTCTCACATAGATTTCTTTAAGTTACTCTCATTGCAAAGAATAGGTGTTTTTGCTATTATAAAAATATGCAAAAATGTGCATAAGATAATGAACACATTTCACCACAGTCTTCCCTTTTTATTTCCAGTTTTATTCTTAACACTTAGCCACACTCTCATTTCCTTCAAAATTTTATGTTCTCACTGACCTCAGTGACTTGATCATGCTCTTTTTAATAGTGTGACTTCATTTTTGATCTTCCATTACTGACAGCTTTCAATTTCTACCACTTTCCCTTCCCCTTATGCCCCACATCTGGGCAAATGGATAAGGGAGCCTGAACACTTTCTCCTTTGGCACCTATGGGAAATTCAAACCACTCAAACAGTGATCTGGTATGTGAATCCTAACCCCCCCTATCTTATAAATACCATTAAACCCCAAGCCAGCCTCTTTTCCTGTTGCCTCATGCCATTCTTGGATCTGTGGGAATATCCACCCTGCTTTCCCCCAGAAAGCTTGTTATGTGAGTAATAAATGTTCTTAAATCCCCCTGATACTTGTGTTACATCATTAGTTTCAAACCAGATTTTGAATGAGTCCATTCTGATGATGACACAACTACTGGCAAAGAGAAAAGCAACCCTGGGCAATGACCATGGCCCTGGGGAATCTTTATTCTCTTGCTCTCTCTTGCTCACTAGCTCTGCTGCTTGCTGTTAGCCTGCTTTGAGTTGTGTTGATGTCTGGTGGCAAGTTTGTACTTTGATCTGTGCTCTTCTGTGCTATAGTTGCTGGGTTCTAGTTTGCCTCCATTACAGATTCATCCCAAACTAAATCAGAAGTTACAATTGGTGTTTAGGAATGAGTACGGAAAACAAGACTCTCCTTAAAGTGATCCTGGCATGTGACTCTACTGATGTCCCTATCTATTTGTCAATTATTAAAACTATTGATGCCACCTAATCAGCAACAGGTAGTACCCTTCAGGGTACAAAATACACTTCACTCATAGATTAGATTCACTCTAGTTAGTACCTATTTTAACAGGCTTGCAGATACAATTTGCACTTCTCTTTGAAGGAACACAATACACCTTCACCAGCTACTCATGGAGTACCTCAGTAGCCCTCCCATCACATACAATCTTTGCAGGAAAGATTTTAACCATATCTGACTTTCTCTAAGAACACAGGTATGACATCATTGGAGGATATCATTCACTGAGGAGACTCAGTTGACAATCATTCAAGATACACAAATACTCACAAAGGAACTCATGAAAAGGAGATGGATCCTTGCCCCACACAGAGTACAGGGCTCTGTCACTGCACTTAAATTCCTGAAAATTATTTGGTAATCAAAGGCTGCTCCATCCTTAATGCTGTCAAGAAATAGTTACCGGGGTTCCAGGGTGGCTCAGTTGGTTAAGTATCTGCCTTCGGCTTGGGTCATGGTCTCAGGGTCCTGGGGTCGAGCCTGCTGAGCAGGGAGCCCCCTTTCTCTCTCTCCCACTTTCCCCTGCTTGTGTTCTCTCTCTCACTGGTCTCTCTCTGTCAAATAAATAAATAAAATCTTTTTTTTTATTTTTATTTTTTTTATTTTTTTTAAAAGATTTTATTTATTTATTTGACAGAGAGAGATCACAATAGACAGAGAGGCAGGCAGAGAGAGAGAGAGAGAGAGGGAAGCAGGCTCCCTGCTGAGCAGAGAGCCCGATGCGGGACTCGATCCCAGGACCCCGAGATCATGACCTGAGCTGAAGGCAGCGGCTTAACCCACTGAGCCACCCAGGCGCCCAATAAATAAAATCTTAAAAAAAAAAAAAAAAAAAGAAACAGTCACTGGTCCTCTTTACACCCATAAAAGCAAAACAAAACCATTGTGTTTTAGATTCTAGAGGAAATAGATCTCTCCATTTTACTTAATTTTTTTTTTACAAAAGTATTACTCAAACCTACTTATGCTAGCTGTTACATGAAAATTGACCCACGTGGAATGAGGCCCCCCCATAACAAAGGTTCTAGAATTTGTCCAAGCGGCAATACAGCAATGTTCCCATTAGTTCCTCCCCAAAGTTCCTTCCCTGTAAAGTCTTCCGCATGCATCTTGGAATTTCTTGGCCGCTCATGATGGCCATAAATTGCCTATGAACTTCTGGTACAACAAACTGCTCTCCTCAGCTCATGCTATACATCATTAGACTGGTAATAACTGGGTGCTACTGTACTCTTCTGGAAATAGAGGATCTCATGGGCCCTGAGTCTATGATCCTTGACACCTAGCTACCCATTATGCTTTGCAGTACCTGCAAGCTTGGCATGGTCACCAAGCTCTCCTTGCTACAAGATAGAGCCATGCCTGGGTTCTCTGGCATATTTTGCCTACAGAAAGGGGTGACCTCTCCTGAAGTCAGTCCCTTGCCAGATACCATGGTGCTGGATGATGAGGTCATCCCTGTCCTGATCATACTGAATGTATAATAAAGGGAATTCCTATAATTTAAGAACTCTGTCTCCACCATATGCATGATGGAGCTCCTTGGATGCACCTGATCTAGGATAGGACCCAAGAGTCAGCTTAATTGGTTAAATTCAGACAGTCATCTCAGCACTGGATGCCCTGGCCAACAACAGTCTTAAACTACTGCCAGTGATTTAACTGTCTGGTCTAGTCAATAGCAACAATAATTTCTTATCCAAATTTTTCCACTTTGGGGTAAAGAACTCTAGGAATGGCTCCCTTCATATATATCCTAAATATAAATGAATGTCAAACATGTTTCCTTACATATAAAGCCACAATACGAGACCACAATACAAAACCAACAACGACAAGCTCATGAACAAGACATTCAATGGAAATCTCAGCTCATTTATGGTCTCAAGGCTACAAGTATAATAAAGGATAGTAGTGGCCTACTTAAATGAGCCCAAATATAATTAAATGAAACATGGAATATTTCAGTCACCAGCCAAACATCATGAATTCTAGTAATCTATAACAATTATGAATTGTAGCACTCTGCCTCCATTTCTTACTTGACCACTGATAAATTTCAAGCCCCACTACTCCCCTTCCCTCTTCTGCCTCATATCCAGATAACCTAAGAAAGTTCAGATAGCCCCTCCTTTGGTACTGCAAGAAAGTACAGACCACACAAGCTCCAACCCACATGTAGGAACGCTCACTCTCCCTCACCCCCTAGCCGCCATAAAACATCAAGCTAGCTTTCTTTCCTGTACTCTCATACCATTCTTGGACCTGTTTTGGAATCTACCCTGCTCTCCCCAAACAGCTTCATTATTCTGTGAATAACAAAGCTTTTCATAACCTCCTAGCACACATACGGTGTCATCAGTCTCAACATCTGAGTAAATTTTGGGAAGGGTATCTATCTCACCTCTGTGGACTAATTGTAACACTCCTGTTTGGATTTTTATATCTGTTTGCATTTTTATTCTGGTAAAAAACACACAACATACAATTTTCCATCTTAACTATTTACACCTATACAGCTCTGTAGTGTTAAGTGTTTTATATTTTCGTTAAAACATCTCCAGTAATTTTTCATCTTGCAAATCCATAACTCTATGACCAATAAACAGTGACTCCCCTTAGCCCATCATGGAAGCCCTTGATAGCCAGCATTTTAATTTCTTTTTCTATGAATTTAACTACTTTAGATACCACATGTAAGTGGAATCATAAAAAGTTGTCTTTTTCTGACAGGCTTATTTCACTAAGCATAATGTCCTCAAGGGACATCCATAATATGGCATTTGGCATAATTCCCTTTCTTTTTAAGGCTGAATAATATTTCATTGTATGCATATGCTACTTTTCTTTATCCATTCATTCATGGATGGACATTTGTGTTGTTTCAAGACACTGATGATTGTTATGCATTCCCCAATATTCTCCATCTTCGTCTCCTTGCCCAAGCAAATATTTTGTAACTGTTTAATCTTCCCTGATGTAAAACTAAATAAGGAAGATACAGTTACTACTTATTCACTATTGTGCCTGACACTTCCTAGGTGGTCTCTACATACTCCTGACTTTATGACTTGATTGTGTGAGTCAAGAGTTTTTGCTGTTTGCTCTGCTGGAGGGACAGTCTCCATAAATAAATGACTAAATCACTTTGAATTAACTGTCATCATTTGCTTTTCCTGGAAGCATTCCTGTTATTGTGCCCAGAGGTGAAAGACAAATAAGCAAGCAAGCAAGCAAACAAACCAAAAAACAGTATTGTGATAATGCTAATTTTAATTTAGCATTTGCTTTTTTCTGAATAACCATATTAAGTGATTTATTTGTGACTGAAAGAAAAATGTACTATATCATATTTAGATTGCCAGTGAGAAATGAAGCTTCAGAAGACAAGCAGTTTGTCCAAGAGCACACAGCTAGTTTGCAGAGGAACAGCGTTTGCTAGCACTGGGCAGTCTAGCAGTACAGTCCTGTCCTGTTGCAAAGAAGAGGAAATGGGCCAGAAACCATCAATGTTTTCCTTGAAATGGGTGTGGAGCTATGCTATTATTCCAGGGCTGAGAGAGAACAAGTAAGTTCAGTGTTTGTAAAGCACTTAAAGGCCAGAATTATTAGCTTCTCTGGAAACAGAGTAAAGTAAGTTTTATACATCTTTTTTAAGGCTAAAACTAAATGCATGCATTGTTTCTGCACTAACTCAGCCATTGAACAGGAATATGTAAATTAACATTCTCAAGGATACTTCTTAAACCATGTGTACAAGACTTTTCTTGGTCTGTATATGAATTAAAACAATCTCTTGCCCCTTTGCTTATATTAAATGGATGACTCTGAAGCAAACTATGGCTCTTTCTACATTTAACCAACTTTGTCAATTCCGTAAAAAAAAATGCTCAATTATTCAAATGTTAATTCTTCAGGAAAGAGAAAAAAATTATGATTCCCAGGTCAAATTTGGTGATTTGCTTAATTTCAAGCACTAGATACTATTAATCTTTTTGTTTAGTGCATTTTGTATGTGGTGTTGTTATTGATTCAAATTTGTTGATGAATGGAGTTAGAAGAAACTGATATTTGTTAATTCACTCATATATTTATGTATTCATCTAAGATTTAAGTAACTAGTTTCCAAACTAGTGTGAAGTAACATATACTATTAAGACACATATGAAGCAAGCCAATTAAAATATAAAGTTTGCTCAAAATCCAGTTAAAAGGAAGAAAGACAGCAATGTAGTATGTATCTAAAATTAATCATTTATTGTAATTAAGCATGAAATTTTTCTCTCCATTTTCAGGTAGCTAACTTGAAAGAGGAAACATTTTGTGCACCTATAAACTCAGTGACAAATTAAAGAAAGCAAACAGGCTATTGAAGATTTTTTTTTTCTTTAAATGTAATCTAGGGAATTTGTCACATAGGTTTCTACTTAAAGAACGTTGTCTTATTTGAATAGTTAGCAAAGAGAAGTCATGATTTACACACACACACACACACACGCACAGTCACTTCCCCCGACACACACATGCGTACACACATACAAGTTCATTCACTCAGCAATTCTGTTTCTCCTATAGTATTATCTATTCAAAACCCATTCTTTTTTTTTTTTTTTAAAGATTTTATTTATTTATTTGACAGAGAGATCACAAGTAGGCAGAGAGGCAGGCAGAGAGAGAGGAGAATGCAGGCTCCCTGCTATGCAGGGAGCCCGATGCGGGGCTCGATCCCAGGACCCTGAGATCATGACCTGAGCCGAAGGCAGAGGCTTAACCCACTGAGCCACCCAGGCGCCCCTCAAAACCCATTCTTAATTCCTCTCGTTTTCTCATTTCTTATACATAATTCACCAACATATCCTGTCTGTGCTCCATCTATAATATGTCCTGAACCCATCATCTCCACTGCTAAAAGTGGCCCAACCCAGGACTATGGTTCCCCCCACACATATGAGCAAAGGGCAGCAAGCATGTTTTAATTTCAAATCGGGTATTATCATTCCTCATAAGACCCTTAACTTGCTTTCCCATTGCAATTGGCATGAAAGTCAGTCTCCTTTATGAGGTACGATAATCTACAAATCTCTGACCTCATTTCCTCCCTATTTCTTCCTGGTGTACTATGTGCCAGCTACATTTTTTCAAGTCTTTAGGCATACCAATCTCTCCTTCCTTGTGCACATTGCAATTAAATATTATCCTACCTGAAATACTCTTTTCCTAGAATTCTGTAGCACTAGTTATTTCCCTTCATTTAGTTTTTCGTTTACATGTCAGTTCCTGAAAGGATTTTTTTCTCACTATTCTAACTAAAGTGCACCCCACCCTATTAAATCTGCTATGTTTATTTCAAAGCATCGGCCTCCACATAAAATGCTATTATAGTTGCTGTGTATATTTATAGTATGTAATTCCCAGAAGAGTTGCTTAAAATAAAAAACAATCACCACTAATAGTATTAATGGCTATAATTATTAAGTGCTTACTCTCTCAGGTACTTGTCTAAGCATCATATTGTATTAACTCATTTAATTCTTCATAGTTCAGGAGGTTTGACTCCTTCACTGCTGGATCCAGAATATCTAAAATGGGACTGGCACGGTAGGAATAGAATAAAAATTTGTTTATTAGTATAAATATGCTGCCTAATATCCTCAATTATCGCTTTCCTAGCAATGTGAATGAAAATCATCCCAACTACAGTTATATAAAGACTAGAGTCAAACAGTGTTAAAAGTGAGAGAACTGTGTATAAATACTCAAAACAGAAAAATCTAAGATTTTCTAAATACCATGGGTCTAGCCATTTACAGTTTGTGGTATACTTTACATGTATAATACATGTTTCCTTATTGAAAAAAGTCAGTGACTGTGAGATGAACAATTTCTGAAGAGTACTGAATGTCTTGTTATCTATAACTCTCAATGCATTCTTTGATACAGGTATACAATGATAGTTTTTTTAGTACAAAAGATAAGAATTTCTTAGCATTTTTGGTATATATAAGGATGTTCATTATCAGTGAGAAATCTTATAACTAGAAGAATGTAAATGTATAACGTCAACTTTAACGACCATAATGGAGTGAATTAAACAACTAGTATTATGTGTCTTTTACTAACATCTATTATCTTTTAAGATTAATCATGAGTATTCATTTGCTGAAAGGAATTTCTCCTGAACTCATAGGCCAAAATTTCATTAATACATTGATAAAGATCAACAATATCTCAGAACAACTTCAAAACCTAACAAAGTAAAAAACCCAAATTCTATTTTCCTTATTCCTCCTCTTCCTCCTCCTTCTTCTTGAAATTTGGCAATAAAACTTATTTTGTGCCCAAATCTTATTTGAACTGTCGAAATTAGGTATTCTGAGTAGTGACATACCTATTTTCCTTGATATTTGGTTTATTGTTTTGTATTTTATGACACTGGGGTAAACTGAATAGTGAAATGTCAAAAGTATTAAATATAATTCCGTAGAAATAAAAATAAAAATTACGGCAAAGTTTAGTTTCAATGTCTGACAAATGATATTACTGCATTAGCTTCTACAAGGTATATTTGTGTGGTATCATAATGAGGAATGTGATGTAGAAAATCCCATATTACTTTAAATCTTTAGTATATGCCTTGAAGAAACAGAAACCTAAGTTGTTGAAGTTTTTGCACTGGAACCTGACAATGGTTACAAGAAGGAAAGAGAAATGGGAAAATACCTTATAGTAAAACAAACAACAATTAACCAAATATAAAATAAAGACTGACTGGTACTGATTAAGTAGATTTGACAGTGAAGTAAATTTACACTGATAACTGATTTGTTAGTGATGAAGTAAGCTAGAGTATTACACAAATAACTAAAAATAAAAAATAAATGTACATATTCAGGAATTCAAGAAGCATCATTATGCAAAATTTCTGAAAACCTATAGCAAAAGATTTCTGCAAATCATGAAGTGCCTGAAAATTACATTGACAAATCTGATAAGATACTGACAAAAACCATAGTCCTTGGAGAAAATTGAGGGAATGAATGGTCAGTATTTACAATCATGCACCTGTTATCCTATCCCATGGATGATGAAGAAATTGCTGAAATAATGAGCATGAGGAAACAATGTTCATGAACATAGGAGGAAAAAAATCCCTAAAATACGGTAAAAAAATGTGATCAAAAATTGATTTCCTTGATCATGGTCCATTTAGCAATCAGCAGGAAGTTGCAGCAGTTTACTCAGACACTGCTTAGACAGAAGGCTACTTAATGAGGAAGGCAAAACTAAAATATCTCTTTAAAAGCCAACTATCAAAGTTCTGCCTCATCACGTGAGAATTCTCTGTCCATTGTCACATATCCACCTCACCTGATGACAGTGAAGGTGTCAACACTGGAGTGAACTGTTCTCTAAGATTCCCAATCACACATAACAAATATTCATTACATGTAGATAGATAGGTAACTTTAGAGACAGAAACATAAACTTTAAAAAATTAAATAGTATGGGAATACTTGTAACTTGTATTTATCCACCGTATCACTTATTAACATATTACTGTATGATCTGACTCTAGCTAAATACAAATGATTTCTGATTTTTGTCCCAAGTAGGGTGGCTGTTCAACTTTGGTAATAGCAATTTGTGAAAGTAGACAGTGTTGTTCTAGAACCTGCCAAGAATATTATATAATTTATGCCTGTATTATCTTTCTGAAATTTGAATCATTCTGAATTCCAAAATACATGTGGATTCAGGGCTTTCAGATATGGGACTCTGGGCCTACTTAAACTTTTATCATGTATGGTTTGGTCACATAATTTTGCTAGCTTTAACATTAAAAGACACATAATATTTCTGCTTTTTTGTTCACTTTTCTGGATCAACATACATTAGCAAATGTATGGCTATTCTATTGATGTATCACAAAAATACCACCTTTATGTCCTAATGTAATTGATATGTAGTTGAGCACTCATATACACACACGTGCACATGTTAGGAGAAGAACAAGATGTAGGGAAATAAAAAGGATCTACCAGAGAACAGAAATGTTTGTATAAATGGAAGAAAAAACTTGAATGGGAAAAAAATACACTGAAAGTGGTGAATGAGATTTTGAAAGATGTCTCAAGTTAGTGGAGTAGAGAAAACCCTTTTGTCAGTAAGAAATTCATCACTTATGAAATGTCTTGAATTAAATGTACAATTTACTCTAAAGTTGATTTAATGTTACATGGTAATGTTGCCCATTTCTGTGCATGTTTTGATCAATGACAATTTAAGTGGACTATTTCCAAGAAACAGTACACTGACTGGAATGACAGAAAACTTAGAGCTAGGCCTAGAAAAATCCATCATTTCTTTGAACTCCTATGGCATGTGTTGATCTGTGGTTGAGAAATGTATTAACATATGGATTTATTTGTTTATAATATTCCTTGTTCTACCTAGGGTCTTTGAAAGCTTTATATATGCGTGTCTGTGTATGTAAGCTTCTTGAGAACAAAGCCAGTGCCTTGCACTTTTCTTCTACCCCACACAGAAGTGATTTCTCATACACATCTATTAATTTTCATTCTGTAGATAACTCTCCCAAAAAACTCATGGAAAAAGAAAAATGTTACACATATAATTAAATCAAAGAATGTATAGATGATATAATGAGTTCAAACAAAGGGGCTGAGAAAAAATCCCCACTTGTCTCACATTTTTTATTCCTGCCTTAATTTCTTCAATATCAGCACTTTTTCTTGGCCAGTGAATCATTACATCAAAAAAAAAATTTTTTTTTAGATGCTGTATCTCTTTAGATTTAGCCTCATCTGCCTAGAAATCTCTAGACATATTCATGTTGCTAATTCTATCGCTGATACTGACTCATAAAGTCAAGTGTTAGCCTTATTTTAATAGACTCATAATTTTAGCTTCTGTTCGGAAGGAATCAGAGATTCAGTTCTATTTAATCCACAGGAGGCTAGTTTTTGATCTTCGCCACTCTATATTAATGCTTTTCTCTAGGGTCTCTAATTCCAATGCGCATTTTCAAACCCATTTTACTTGACCCCTCAGCTTTAGTTAACACTGTTTACCATCCTTTTTTTTTTTTTTTACCGAAACACTCAGTTTCTCTTGCTTTTATGACTCTGCATCATCTATTTATGTTCTGACCACTTTTCAGTCTTGTTTTGGCACTTTCTCCTGATCTCTAACTGTTAACAGCCCCAAACTATTATTTTCTTCTCACTCATGACTCTAGTTCATACAACTTAATCATGCCCATATTCAATTAGTGGCTCCATCCTCTAAAAATTATTTCTTTTTTTACTCAGACATGTCTTCCAGGTCTATACTCTTACATAATTATATGCAGAAAATAAAGTGGAATTTCAGCTAAACACAGTGGAAAACTGGAATGCTTCTTGACACTCTCTTCACACTCATCCACTATATAGGTACCACAATTCCTTTCAAGATTTTCTCCAAATACTTTCAAATATGGCCACTCTTTTCCATATCTATCTAATCTTCCTATTCTGAGTTACTCTGACTCATGCCTGTTCTTTGGTAACTGTCTACCAGTTCTCCCCATGTCTACCTTTATAGTTTCCTTTCTATAGTAGCCAAAGGATCTTTTAAAAGAAAAAGATACCACATTACTCTCTCACTAAAATATTTTAATTGTTTTTCATTGCCTTCTGGATAAAGTATAAAATCCTTCAGACCAATAAAGGCATTTGTATCAAGCCTATGTTTTTGGTTTTTTTTTTTTTTTTAAGATTTTATTTATTTATTTATTTGAAAGACAGAGATCACAAGTAGGTAGAGAGACAGGCAGATAGAGAGGGGGAAGCAGACTCCCTGTCGAGCAGGGAGCCCAATGTGGGGCTTGATCTCTGGACCCTGGGATCATGACCTGAGCTGAAGGCAGAGGCTTTAACCCACTGAGCCACCCAGGTGCCCAAAACCTATGCTTTTATTTGCAGTCCATTCCTTTGCCACTGTTCTCCTCCATCCCTGTGATAAAATCACACTGGTTCTTTTACCATTCCTTCCTTGTGAGACTTCTGTTAATCTCAGTGAATTTGTATGTGATGTTCCTACTCTTTAAATATTTGAAACACTCCCTCCCACTCATTGCCTAATGTATTCTTACTCATTCTTCAGATTTCAGGAAAATCTTTTCAGGAAACCCATTATGTCAGGTGCCCATACTTTATCTTTACAAGACATTCAGGGTTTTCCCACCATATCACTTACCTTGGTAAGATCACTTAATATGAGATCTACCTTTTTAAGAAGTTTTTACATGTATAGTACTTTATTATTAACTGTATTTACAATGTTGAACAGCAGATCTCTAGAACTTATTCATCCTCCTTAAGTGAAACTTATGCCCATTGATTTTCCCCTCCCCCAGCACCCAATAACCATTATTCCACTCTTTGATTATATTAGTTTGACCATTTTAGATAATTAATGTAAGTGGAATCATGCAGTATTTGAATTTGGGTACATATTGCCATCTCCGGGTGGAACAAAATGCCCTATTTTGATAAATAAGTTATATTCAGCATTTTTTCCTCTAAATGTTTAAATTAATACAAACAACTGAGAATGATATATAAGCCCATTCTATTTCATATGATAAAAAATGTTGACTCTTTGGGGAAAGAGAGGAGACCTATCTTCACACACATTCACATTTTATTAGCAAAATAGTTTCTTGCCCATCGAGATCAGATTGTTTTCCTATTATAACCATATTCTTGGCATCTTTGAAAAACCACAGAAAAGTTATATCTGAAAATGCATCTATCTTAATTATGGGGGAAATCAATGTAACGTTAATTCCAGAATTATGTGCCCAATTAATTGAACAGTCAGACATTGCCGATGTGACTAATAAAATGTGTTTACTACCGTGCTTGTTTTTGATGTTCTAAGCAGGTGAGTTAAACTATTTTAGAATTCCTCCTTTCTCCCTATTACCATTATCTGTCATCTCTGGCAGATTTCATATCTGATGAACACAGACACACATACATATAGGTACAGTACAATTTAGTTCAAACAAAAACTTCACTCTCATTTCTGAGTCTCTACTTTGACATGCTTGGGGAAGAGTAGGCCCACTCCTAAAATATACAGCATCTATGGCAAGAAGTATAAATAAGGCACTATATACTGTGAATCCACATATTTGAAAGTAATAAATCAAGCTAACTGTTAAAAAAAAGTATACCCTGACAAATACAATTTATGATAAAATAGAAAAATATGTGTAAAATTATACTTTTTACATGACAGTAAGAAAAATATCAGAAACAACTTAAAGGTATGCATGTATGGTACAGGGTTTATAAGCAAATGACATATGGATGAGAAATAAATAAATATATAATTTATAAATTAGTAGTTATTCCACAAAAATTTGAGTGATCATGTTGTTATGATCAAGATTTGCACATAATTGGCATTCAATTGACAGTGATGATCTAAAAGATTTAGCAAATATATTCGTATTCAAAGCACTCAAAATTTGGATAAGATTTTACATGCATGTAAATTAATGCTAAAATTAATGTAAGACTAATATTTTCATGTGCTTTCAAAACAGTTATATTATTGAAATTTAAATTTATGGTTAATGCATTTTGATTTGTAAATCAAAATTCTCTGACACTTTCCTTTACATTTTAATATTTTATTCAGTTTTATTTTTGCTTTTGCAAAAACAGTAATATTTTAATCTCAACATTCAGTGCTGATGTAGTTGCTAATGTAAATAACTGCTGCTATGTTGCATGCATTTACAACTGGACCTACACATGTACAAATAGAGGGCAATATGAATATTTCATAGGTTCAAAATTATTCTCAGACCAATAGTGTAATCATTATGACAATGTTGCTAATTAATGATGAATTCTGGAAAGTGAACTAGTACATGGAAAAAAAATAATAAGCAAAAAGAGAAAATTAGTGCCCTGACATAACTGAGAAGGTTAAAAATAATAGTTTTTATATAATAATCAATTGGCATTTATGCTATATAAGAAAGATGAATTAAAAAGTCAATTAATCTCTTTTTTCTTGCATAAGTACTCTAACTCAAATTCTTCTCTCATTCCAAAGCAGTGCCTATTTACTCAAAACATAAGCAGTGGCATACTCATTTATCTGTTGATCCAAAAACAAAGCAGAGATGGGGAGACATCTCTTTTCTGTGGGGCCTTAAAGGTTTTAGTTACTAAAATAGTTGAACTGTGCTATGCCATCCTTAGGCCCTAGAACTGAGTGAAAAGGCAGTCATGTATACTTAAATTTTGTAATATACTAAACACCATCATTATGCTGGTGATATGTGGTGCCCTTTAAAGCACAGAGCTTTAAATGGGGGTTCTTTCTTGTCTAGGTCTTCGACAAAAGGATGGGGAGGTGGTAAGGCAGGAAAGCCTCATACATACTGTTTGTATTACCCTCTTTGACCAAAAGAATTTCATACAAACCAAGATCTGGCTTTTTAAAAATGTCAGTAAAATAAATAAATAAATAAATAAATACTCTATATAGCATAGCTAATGAGTGGCAAACGAAGTCATAAGCTATCTGGACAGTCCCAAAGCCTATACACTATAGTTCCAGAGAAAGAGTAGTTATGACACAAGACTACCCATATAAACAGAGTAAGAAATGGGTGAAGTTGCACTGCAGAAGGTGATTCACTTAACCATAGATTATGGGTGTGTGACAGAAGGATGAGGACCAGCCTTAGAGGCTAGAGCGGGAAACATTTTCCTCTGAGAAGAGCCTGATTTCACTTAAAGCAGGTGTTGTGATATACACTGAATATTTACGTCCCCAAATTTCATATATTGAAAACTATTCCCTAACATGGCCCAAAACCAGGTCCCTCACCATTGCATTGTACAGGGAATTGGACCAATCCATTTGTGGTTTCATACTAAGAACAAATGTGGACCAGCCTATGTATCAAAAGGTAGAAATTACATAGCAATTACATAACTGCAGAGCATGTATAAGGAATATTTAAATATTTTTAACGGATTCCTGACAGGCATTATTATGTCTGGGTATAATAGTTGGCTAACCTTCTGGTATATTTGGAACAAAATCATTCTTGTCTTATGTACCTTACTGTTTTTCTTTTATACCTTTCAGCCAGTGCCTCTAACATTAGGATTATTTATTGCTTTAGTTTAGGACAGTGCCTTTCAAACATCTGTGTACTTCGTAATTACTTAAGAAGTTTAATTAAACACCCACCCACCTGCAAAAAAACACAAATAATCCCTGAAACTTACCTGAAAGTTATATTTTAGTTTGGGCCACATGTTATGAAACACTGATTTAAACAGTTACTTCCCCCAAAACTACCTTCAATAAAGGGAATGAATGAAGCTCCTATCAATATGTTGGGACAATAGCTGAAAATTGGTTCCAGAATGGATGGATTTTTATTGAAAAGCCTAACACCAGAAATAGTTCAAGCATGAAAACCTTCCAGGCAAGTCAGGATGGAGTGGTTCTGAGTTATGAAGGGGTAGCCTTCAATGTCCAAGTTGGAATCTCATAGAGCAAATCAAAGAGGTTGGTGAATTCACAATTTATCCAAGTCAGGACTCGTCTTTTCTTTTTGTTTTATAATAATCTCCTTGTTAAATGGAGAGATAACACTTGCTAGTAATAAAATACATTCTATATTTTGTCAAGCTTTTCTGCAAAGGCTGAGCTACTTCATAGCCAATATGATATTCATCCTACTCATATGTTTCAAATCTGTGGGATAGCATGCATTCAGGAGCAATTTATCATGCACATCTGTAATAGTGCAGCAATTTAAAATAAGCAGCTTACATTATTGATGAAAAAATTCTTGACTGTTAAAAAATCTCTTTGCTTTAAAAATACCTTTTATCATGAAATTCAATCCAGATTGCATTTTACTATTTTTCTTGATTCAGGGTGTTTATATTCTACAGCTGAATAAAATAGGATAGAATAAAAAAATATTAACTCAGTTTTGAATGGTGAGACCAAAAAGCAACAGTAACAAAAACAAGAAAAAAATAATGTATTGATTATTTAATGCCTAACAGGATAAGCTTTAAATCCAATTACATAGTAAGTAAAAAGAGTGACATTCAATATCATTCAGTGAGGATGAGTTTATCAATTCTGAGCCAAAATGGACAAGAAAATGAACAACTCTAAGAAGATAAAAGCAAAACAGATGCTGTTGCTATCAAGATAGTACACTAGGTCAAGCTGCTGGCTTCTTGGCCTACTTCACCTTAGAGATGAAAAAAATGATTTTGAACAGAAGTACAAAATGACTTTGAATAGATAGGAAGAATCAAAATAAAGACTATAAGAATTCCCTGGGAAAGGACAAGACTGAAGAAGGGTAAGAAGCCATTGCCAGAGAATTATCTAGGATCAAACTTTTGAGCTGAAGCTTTGCTCTTTACCATATTACTGTTGATGGATTGCATAACATAGTAAACTGCAAAGAGAGCCCAGTACTGGGGTGATGAGTAGACAGATAGGACAGACAGGGCTGCTCCAGTGTTTCTTCCGGGGAATGAGGTGGACCAAACAGAAGCAGAATTTTGGGCTGCGCTTGAGCATCTTGCCTTCTGCTCCCTTTCCTAAGACCTTACACACTCAAAGCAGTGGACAACCTCAGAAAGGAGAAAATCTCACAGAAGCGCGCTGCTTTAGATCTCTCCATCTTCTGGGTTTAAGATCGTGGCTAATAAAATTTGCCTGAGATGTTAATTGTGTTATCCAACATGACATTTATTTTTACATGTGTGTGGTTGTTTCTTATTTACAAAACTTCATGGGCCTCTCACATATTTGCATGTCCTGAGAGAAGAGGCACTGACTGCCTTTATTCTTACACTATCTTTTAAAAATGTACAGTAGACAACTTTGGAAGATACAATGTTTTGCTCTGGAGCACAGGGCAAGAATGCTGAAAGCTCATAATAATTTTCCACTTCCTCAGCTAGGGGAGCCCTTCCTATAATAACCCACTGTATGTCTGGTGTTACTTGACTCTCTTCACATCACTCTGCAGGAACTGGGATTCAGGGTTTCAGCAAAAGTGCTGCTTCTCTGGCTACTGCTACTGTTATGAATAATAATGTCCTTTCTTCTCCCCCTCTAACCCTGGAGTGTTTTGTTTTGTTTTTTCTTTTTCTGATAGGATCCATGAAATTGTGGCAGAGAAACCTGTTACCTTAGCAGAATCTCAGACATTTCCCATTTGTTGACAGTTAAGGAAGACTGGATGGAAAAGTTACAAGACTGAGAGAGGAAGAATGAGGACCTCATGTGCCAATTAATGGGAATTGAGGAAAGTCCATAGGATTGGTAGTAACCATGTTGACCCAACAGTATGGTCGGCCAATAAATGGTCTTCTGCTTGGAGTCAAAATGGAGCCAAAATTGGGAAGGTGGCTCCAGGTCAAGTGGTCAGAAGTAGATTCAAAGATAGCTCCAAGGACAATACCCTGGTTGATGCTAACTCGGGCTCAGCAAGTGAGTCACCTGGTGGTCAGCCTAAGGCCTACACAATTGTAACAACTAGAACTAAAAATTTCATCAGCTGCAGAAGGTTCTGTCTCCTTTCAGATAAAAATTAAAGAGATGCTTTTCTATACTAAATCTGGAAGAGAAAAATGTATAGCTTCTATGAGTAGAATCAGGTGAATCTTTCAAGCAATGGTTGGTTCACTTGGAGGATAAGCATCGGTGGGGTGGGGACGGCAAGGCTTTTAGTCTTTATTAACAAAGAATGTCAACAGCCGTGCTGTCTTGGGACTCAGCGCCACACACCTCTGGCCCCCTGTGGTCTATTAAACCATATTTAGATCCATTTGGAGACAACAGTAAAAGAGCTTATAGTTTTCTGAAATGGGTCCTGGCTGCTAAAACAAAGTCTTGGCTCTCCTAGGAAGATATCCCTGTGACATACCACTTTCTGTAGAAAACACAGATGCAATATTGACTATTATCTGGGGATACTACTGCCCTAAATTAGGTTTACAATGCTGTTGAAGGCTATCCAAGAGACAATGAAAAACTGGCCTAAAGAAATCTACATAAAGTCTTATAATCATCTCTACCACCTTGGAATCTCCCTTAGCCCTTATACTGAAACTGGGTGAGAACTTAGATTTTATTTTAGTAAGAGAGTAAGAGATCCCCAGATTCATGTGAATTTGATAAAAAGAAGTACCTCTCTGAGTCAAACCCAAATCAGCAAAGGAGGATAATCCCATGGACAACAGCTGGAAAGCAATGTGGCTATAGCTATAGAATCCAGACATATCCAAAACTGAGACAGTTAGTGCTCAATATTGGATTTAGAGTGAACAGAAAATATGAAAGTTTCATTTGATTGAGCCACTTGCTGTTGTCACACTGCTTGAAACCAAATACAAATGTGTCCTGCTTACTAGAACAGAGCTGTTTTTGTCCTTTGTGGACCTGATCATTTCCAACATTTTTGCCCCAACACAGCTGCTATAAAGACAATGAGAAGAGAAATAAGACTGATATCCTATCTCCTGGAAGCACTAAAGGCCATGTGCACACAACCAATCAGGCTTGGAAAACTTGGGGAAGGAAGAGACTCAAACTTTTATGGCATTGTTGTGTATAGTCACCCAAGTAAACATCCTATCTAGGTTTATGTGCAAAGGGGGTCATTGATACAACTAATTGCATCTGAGAATTGTTTATAGTGAGAAGAAAGAATATTATCAGTGGGTATGACCTTTGGGGCCAGTTCAATGTTTTCGTGGCTTCTACTACTATATTTTCAGTTGGTATTGATGTCTTACATACTTCTTACTCCCCATCCCATAAGTGCAAAAGGGATTCTCCTGATCAGGAAGAACTTCTGTAGAAAAGTGCTATTATTTGGGGGGATCCTCAATCCTAAAGACCACTTTGAACTGGAATTATATTTATGACAGGATTTTAAGAATAGGAATCTCTGGCAAAATAAGGTGCCCCTTGATGTTTAGGACTTGTTTTCCAGACATGGCTACCAAGTATACCATTGGAAAGTAACTACTGCCTTAAAACTGGCCTTTTTTTGAAACTGAATGGGCAATCTGTGGAGACTCTGTGAAACTGTGGACTTATCTCTCTTCTGGGATGGATCAACTTAGGCTCGATGATTGAAAGAAGTCTCTGCATTCTGGGCTTCTCCTTTGCAATGCAACACAGTGTGTAAATGCATCAAATGGCTTTCTTAATGTCACTTGTGAGAATTTGGGCCGGAGAATCTAAACTCTAAATCCATAAAGTATTTTTATTCTTTCTTACATTCCATGTGATAGGCTTATGACAAAAATCGCTTTCTAGAAAAAGAAGGTAAAAAATTATAAATCCATATTTTTGTTTTAATCCAATAAATCAGGAGTGAATTCATTTATATGAGATTACATAAGGATAAATATTATATAATAGGAGACTCAAAATTAATTGGTGTAATTAAAGTCAAGTAATGCAAATAGGTAGGAAAGGTATTATATGACCTTGGTATTCAAGTTGTGTGGTCTGAGTTCCAGGAGTGCCAGCATAAGCTAAAAACTTGCTGGAAATACTGAATCTCTGCCTCCACTCCAGTCATACCAAATCATAAACTACATTTTGATAGGACCCCTGGGTTAACTGTGTGAACATTATTAATCTTTAAGAAAGCACTGGCATATGAGAAAATAGGCATCTGTAGGAAACACGGTGAATAAGAGAAAGGACCACCCATTTATAGCTACAGACCTTCATCTGTACAATCAGAATTGTACAGATTTTATAACTTCTAAGAGAAACTTACCATCTAATTTTTAAAGCAAAATTTCCAATATTTATATACTTAAATAACAATTTAAAGAAAAATCGTATATATCTTCTGCAACTTATAAAACATGTCTATTCTTCAGATGTTGGTGGAGGCCAAAAGTTTTTACATTATCATCTAGGTTTTTCACATATTGCCTAATTCCAAAGAAGTGATGACAACTGCCCTGAGTCACGGCATATGGCACTTTTGGGCCAAAAGGGAGAGGAAAAAACCAAGGATGCTTCTGTTATTGTAACCTAGATGCAGAAGTTAGATAATAAAAATGTTTAGTAATGCTGGCTCTAAATTCACACAGCCTTAGTTTGAGTCTGCTTCAACATTTCTTATTTATTTATTTATTTATTTATTTGACAGAGAGAGATCACTAGTAGGCAGAGAGGCAGGCAGAGAGAGAGGAGGAAGCAGGCCTCCCACCGAGCAGATAGCCCGATGCGGGGCTCGATCCCAGGACCCTGAGATCATGACCTGAGCCGAAGGCAGTGGCTTAACCCACTGAGCCACCCAGGCGCCCTGCTTCAACATTTCTAAGCTGTGTTGCTTTTGGTAAGCTATGTATTTAAATTTTCTGCTTGTTTCATCAGAAGATGAAGTGAGTAACTTCTGCAGTGTAGGAATGCTAGAAAGATTAAATGACACAATACAAATAAAGAGACTCTCACATTGTCCAGTGAGGAATAGAATTATCATTACCTCTATCTAATGCAATCATACTCCAAACTTTCTGTACATTAGGATCACTTAGGGTGCTATTAGAAAATAAACAATCTCTGAATCCTTTCCCCAAACAGCTACATTAGACTTTCCTTAGTTGAACATGGGCTTCGGTTACTTAAAAATCTAGGAGTTTCTAATGTGCAGCTAGATTTAACTACTACTTTACTAGTGGAATGGAACATACGTGTATATAATTGAAGAAAGAAAGTGATTTCCACAATGAGATATCATTTCACACCAATCAGAAAGACTAGTATGAAATACAAAAGAAATGACAAGTGTTGGTGAGGATGTAGAGTAAGGGAACCGTTGTGCACTGTTGGTGGGAATGTAAATTGGTTCAGCCACTCTGGAAATCAGTACGGAGATTTTTCAAAAAATTAAAAATAGAAATACCACACAATCTGGTTATTTCATTGCTGGGTATTTATACAAGGAAAAGAACAAGAGCAAAAATGAATTTGAAAAGATATATGCACCCCTATGTTTATTACAACATTCATACATTCTTTACCACAGCTAAGATATGGAAACAACCCAGTGTCCATCGATCAATGAATGGATAGATAGAGAGGTAGACAGGTACCACAGTAATGAAATATTATTCAGCCACAAAATACACTGAAATCTTGTCATTTGCAAATATGGATGGACATCCTAGGAGGGTATTATGGTAAGTAAAATGAGTCAGACAACGAAAGACAAATACTATACAATTTTACTTATATGTGGAATCTAAAAAACAAACACAAAAAGCAGACTCATAAATACCAAGAACAACTGGTAGCTTCCAGAGGGAAAGGGGGGAAGAGGCTGGTGGTGAATGGGTGAAATAGGGGAAGAGAAGAAAAAAAAAAGAAGAGAATTTTCTGAGCCTATATGGTTGCCTTGGTTGTTTCTACATTGATCTTTGATAAAATTCCATGCAAAGGAAGCATATTGTCTTTTTTTTTCATTTCTGATGTTACTTTAAGTGAAAATCTTTTTTATTAATTTCTCTCTATAACTTAGATACTTTCCCAACTCATACACAGGACCTCCTTGTTTGTTGTTTAGATTGGTAATCACAGGGTTATGGAATTACAGAATTACTATTAATATTTCTTAGTCTTTATAGAAGGTGATGCACATGAGTAACGGTTCTCCCCCATGCTCAGACACTGTTTCTGAACATAAGCAGTCTTTGTTTTTCTCAGGTTGAGCTTGTGCTTTCATTCTTCTTTACAAGTTAGTTTTATAGGTGGCACTTCATATTTGCATAGTTCAATGTAAAACTTACATGGTTAATTATTTTCTCAAACAACTCAGGTAAAATATGACCCAGAGGTAGATATAAATATTCCCTTAAAATAAGGAATTATCAAAACTGTGAGAAATTCTTAAAAATTTTTTTTTGGATCCTGCTGCAGGATTATTTGTACAAATAGCAGAGCAGGACACCAGCCCCATGCAGACAGAAGTCCACGGGTCACACCAGTTCCTCCATCTTCACACTGGCAGAAGGAGACCCCTAAACTGAAGCCTTTGTTGGGCCCTAGGCACCTTTGAGAGCCTGAGCCACAGAAGGAACTGGAGCCAGAGTCACAGTTGCAGCCAGGACCTTGGTTTGAAGCTTGGTCTTGGCCTTTGGCCAGAAGATCCTGAGATCTTTGTCAATGTGGGCATGAGTATGTTTCTTGAGATTGGGATTAGGGATGTAGGCAAGATGATTGAGTTTGCAGCAGCTGTGCTTTGGGATCTTGGACTTGACCTCTTCGGGCTTGATGAGGGCATTGATAGCCTCAGCACATGCACTCATGACCTTCATGTCATTTGCCTACATCTTTGTCAGGTCCTTTTTGTGCTTCTTGGCAAAGTGCATGTTCCTTAGGAACTTGGGATCTATTCCCTTACGAATTCGTATCTTTGTGACCAGGGTTTCTTGATGCCAATTTTGTGCCATTTTCATGACTGGTTGTGCATGATGTGGTTCTGGACTTGACCATGTCTGCACCAAAGCCCATGGCTCCCAAAGCAACTTCTAAAATTTTTAAAAATTGTAATGAAGTTGTTTTCTTTGTATAAGAAGACCTGAATCACAGGTCATAACAACATTACTCTTATAATGTTTTATAATTACCCAGTATCAATAAGTACTCCATGTAATCCTCAGTAATAAATTCTATTTGAGAGATTTTAAAAGGTTTAAACAGACTAAAAATCAAATGTCAAGAGTTCTTAGAAATATGGGATAGACGTACATAGTTAAAGAATAGTATGCCAGGAGTAGCTAGCGCTTCCAGATTCCATTGATACCAGTTAGATACAGGTCACTAGAGCATACACAAAGGAAGATAGTGGGGCTGTGATTGGATGTGGACACTTCTTTTTTTTTTTAAAGATTTTATTTATTTATTTGACAGACGGAGATCACAAGCAGGCAGAGAAGCAGGCAGAGAGAGAGGAGGAAGCAGGCTCCCTGCTGAGCAGAGAGGCAGATGCAGGGCTTGATCCCAGGACACCTGAGCCGAAGGCAGAGGCCTCAACCCACTGAGCCACCCAGGCACCCCATGATGCGGACACTTTTTATGATCAAACTTTTCTGCCATGTTATCTCTTATATTACCAAAAATATGATTGAACAACTGGTATTTTTTTAAAGATTTTTCCTCTTCCTTGGGTTCAAAACCATTAAAATTGCTGACCATAATTTCTTAAGCACAAATTAGAGGGCAACTCAAGAAAATCTAGGCAAAGCATGGACACAAGCAATGAATCATGTTAACCACAAACCCCAACATTCTAAGCCTTTGATGAAATACCCAGATAAAGATAATTAGCAACTATTCCCTTTGACTTTTGTTTTGCTTCAGAAGAGGATTTTCATATCACTGCTTTCTTTGGGGAGAACAATCTACAATTTCTTAGCACATTTTGTGGTATTATTTTTCTCTTGATATATTTCATTTACTGAATTCAAATGTTACAGCATTCTAATCTTTATTTGTGGGGTTCCGCAATATGAGATCTGAAAGCACCAAGAACTATTTAATTCAGGTTATGTCAACATAGATTGGGTTTGTTGGATCTGGATGCTGGTATTGACAAAAATTATTGCCTTTGTTCTTCACTTGATTCTAATTCCTTTCTTTCATTTTGTTTGAGTGGTTGGCCATTTTCCCCCCAATTTCTTATTTACTCAGCCTAAATTCCAAAACTTTTGACCCATTGTTGAAATTTGATATGTCAACTCTGCTTAATTCTCTACACTTTCCTTTTATAGCTAGAACTATAATTATTTATTAACCACTACCTTACTAGCAAAATTAGCTCTATCATCAATCATAACTTGATTCCAATACTCTACCTTTGAATAGAAGAACTAATCTAGCTTACTTTTGTGTTTATATGTATCCAACTCCTCTCATGGAGAATAAGATAAAGATTCATGACAAGTAAGTTAAATTCTATTAATTATTTTAGAATCCACTATTTCAACCTTATTTATATACATACACCAAAGAAAAATTAGTAACCTCATGCTGTCAGAAAGGAAAATATTTGAACTCAGCAATGAAAAAAATATTTCCCTGACTCATATTTGTGCAATTGTAGAGCAGATTTGAGCTCAATTTACTGGTTATTTTTTCTTCATAAACACTGAAGCAGTAGGAGAACAATGTGGTCTCCTCCTCTAAATTCTGCTTGAACTCTTTATGTGTGTGTGGGTATTGTAAATCCTCCTCAGTCACTATTTGGATCATACATATTCTATGTTCAGTCACTTTCAGTGGTTCTCATTAACTCTCAGAGAGCCTTTCTCTTTAGTTGATTCAAAGACCTCTAATGTTACTTCCAAATATTTCTCTTTACACTCACCATACGTCAATGACTCCTTGAGCCTTCTATATACACCATATTCCCCAGAAACATCTCCTTAACCCACATAAACCTTCTTTACTCTGAATGTTCTTTCAGCCTGTTTAAGAGCACGTTTATTGCATATATATATATACACACATATATATGAAAAAATATATATATTTATATATAGATAAAAAATATATATTTTTCATCTATATATAAATTCAAATAGATACCAATTTAGGAATAGTTTGAGTTTCGTTTTCCACTTAGTATTAATTACTCTCTCAGAGAGATTTTTCATAATATGTGATCTCTTTCATTCAGACACATATAGTATATATGTATAAACAGGGCTGATAATCAAAATAATTTAATGACTAGAAAGGCATAAGCATAAAGGAAACATGAATACAAAACAAATCAGAAGTAATAAGGGCCTATACACTACACTGGAACATGCTGGCTGAACATCAAGTATGTGTGTCTGTGTGTCTAATGATTTACAGATATGAGTGATGGAAATGGTGCCAGGTTTGCATTTTTGAGAGAGATATCTTTCTTTATAGAATGTTTAATCTCCCTTTCAAGTTAGAGTAATTCTCTGTAAGGTCTTAGATGCTAACTCTAAGTTGTCACCAATTTATTTTCATTTAGCTAACAAAATGAACCTTGGACTCCCTAACTAATCTCTTGTCCTTGAGAGAAAATATCATTTGGCCTAGGGGTAATACAATTAATCTATATTGAAGTAAAGATCATTTATTTTTTTAGTAGACTGCAGACATAAAACCTCTTTTTAGAAGATATTTTTTATGTTTGTTAGCTTGTCCAACTGCTTTAACTTTAAAAAAAGATTGCAAAAATATAATTTCTTCAAAATGAGCATAAAGTTAAAGTTATCACCACTTTAAATATGTCAGTAATATTACCTATCTGGAATGCTACAGAATAACTGTATCACTTCACTGAACTACTGTTATAATCTTTCAAAAAATTTAGTTAGGCATTTCAGTGATAGAGCATTAATACATTAGAATGCAATACAAATTCAAATTTGTAAGTAATTACAAATTTCATAAGGCAAACTTTGATTGTAATGTGAATTATATAATTTTATTAGATAATTATACTGCAAAAAGTTCAAATAAGGAGGAAATAAATTTAGCTTCTGTCAGATTTAAAGCTATCAACATTCTTTGCAGAACCCCTCTACTCTTATTAACAGCATATGACAAGTCTCTGATAAAACAGTATCATAGGTGGATTTTTTTTTTCTCTCTTATATCTAGCTATACATTTTGAAGGGAAAAAAAGGTAGATTACTAATGATGAAAACCTAAATGCCAGTGTAGCCTTCTGGAGAAGAAAATGTTGATGAATGGAACCTAGGACAATGCTTGAATGACACTTAATATTCTTTAAGTAAGTATTTAGGTTTACATACTGACTAGTTATCCCTGAAAACCATGTGGAGTTTTCAAATAATATAACCAGAAAACAATACACACTAAATGTATACTTTTTATTAAATAAGCATCTGTTGTTCTTAAGGAAGGAAGAAGCATTAGTAGGAAATTAGTCTAACATTGAGTTTAGCTTATTAATATGATTTTTTCTAATTACTTGAAATATTGTTCTTTCTCGATTTCATGCACCTTTTATTTGTAGACTGAAAAGGATAATTTTATTAATATAAAAACTTTATACTTTTCCTGGACATAGGCTATTTTCATATGAAACCACAATAAATATTTTAGGAAAGAAATAAATGATACATATAGAATCAAGATACATATTGAATTAATAAACATACTATTCCACTTTATACTATTATATTAAAAACTCTCTGTAGTAGTGAAATATACAATGGTATGGCTGATTTGAGCAATTATTCATAGGTAAATTATAAATAACAACCTTCATGAGACTAGCCTTAAAAGGAAATATAATCAAGCAGACATTTTTAAACAAAAATTAGTAAGTAATAATAGGAAAAATAATAGCAGCCAACAAAAAGTGAAGAAATAGATTCAACTTTTCTTAAGCATATCAGGAAATGTATATATACAACCAGGAAATTTTTATTACAACTTTATTTGTCATTCCTTTTTCTATGTATTAATTAGGAGACTCTTTAAACATGTAAAAGGCATAATTCTTCTTTTAGGTTTTTTATGTCATTAGGACACACCAGGAATAAATACATAAAGAACTATTCAAAACAATGTAAGAAAGCAGCTACATGATCTAAATCTATAACTGAAGAGTTTAAAAGATGACTTTTCATTATGAGAAAAAAATTCAAACATTTATACACTTTGTTAAGAAATCTCTATCTTCATATCCAAGCAGCTGAAAGAGGATAGAAATTTAGATCCGAGTTTTTTTTTTTAAAGATTTTATTTTTTTATTTATTTGACAGACAAAGATCACAAGTAGGCAGAGAGGCAGGCAGAGAGAGAGGGGGAAGCAAGCTCCCCGCTGAGCAGAGAGCCCAATGCGGGGTTCCATCCCAGGACCCTGAGATCTCGACCTGAGCCGAAGGCAGAGGCTTTAACCCACTGAGCCACCCAGGCACCCCTAGATCCAAGTTCTAAATGTAGTTGGCATTTATAAACTTCCATATATAAAATAAAACTCTTAACACAGTAGTACTGTTGAACTTCTCCTAAGGTGGCCTTCAATAGAGATTTCAGTGAAGGGGTACTTAAATGACTATAAATGAGAAATTTTTGAAATCCTATTAATAATAATAACAATTGATATTACTCATTGAACACTAATAGATATGCCTGAAAGTATAATCTGTAGGTACTAATTATACCCATTTTATAGATTAGGAAATGAGACCTTGTCTGGGTAGTTTGACCACTATCACAAAATTAAAGATAGATCCAGATATAGAAACTGGGATTGTCTGACATTAAAGTTGGTGTCTGTTGTGTCACTCTTAAGCTCCTGAAATTTTTCCATAGCACTGTTTCTGATAGGTGGTGCATTTTCTACATGCATACATGCACCCCAGATCCTTTAATGTGGTCAGTGAACTGCCTTGGGCATTGTGGCATGAATAAAGTATTATCCTTTTCCTTGATGAGCTAATATAATTATTTGGAGGCTACTATGGGCATTGTTTTTACTATATACCTATAGAAGAGGGAAGTACTGAACTCATGACACCTTGTACAACTTCAGACAAAATGTTATTTTTATACTGCTTCACTTATGACAAGTAGTTATTTCCCTGGAATAGATACTGAGAAATCCAAGAAACAAGCGAGATTTTGGAACTTGGCAGTGAAGACCCAGGCAACAGCCTGCAAAAACCCTGACAACATAAAATAATATATTGTGTATATAATGGTAACTACAGTTGGACTTTTGCCTAAAGGAGCTGGGGAGGCATTAAAATATTAAAGCAAAGGCTTAACTTGTTCAGAACTGTATTGTAACAAAATGACTTTGGAGCTGTGGATACAGTTTAGAGTGGAATAAGGGGAAGCCAGAATTAGAAGACAGAATTTAAAGGTTGTTTCAGTGGTTCAGAACACAAATAATGAGACTCTGAATGAGTCAGATAGAGTTAGGGATGAATAAAAAGAAAGGTTTGATCAATGCAAATAAGAGCTATCATCCAGAGAGCTTCATGAATCACTGATTGGGAGAGGAGGGAGAGAATATGAAGAGGAGCTGATGTGAAGTTTTCCAGCTTGAAATATTACAGAAATTAAAGGTATCCATGATGCAGGAAAAAACAAACAAACAAACAAAAAACCAAAGTACTCTGGGAAGAATGAGTTTCCAGGGAGTGATTCCAAAAGCCCCTTATTTTTGTTTTCTAAAGAAAGAAGATACAGGATACGTGGGTATCTCAGTCTGTTAAGCATCTGCCTTCAGTCCAGGTCATGATCTTGGGAGTCCTGGGACCAAGCCTGGTGTCTGTTCTCTGCTCAGCACAGAATCTACTTCTCCCTCTTCCTCTGCCCCTCCTCTCCCCTCGGTTCATGTTCTGTCTCTCCTTCCCTCTCTCTCAAATAAATAAAACAAAATATAATAAAAACAAAACATTGTGATTATATAAAACAAAATGCACTACTGTCCTATCTCATCTCAAAAAGAATTTCCTGAACTATGTTTGGAAAACAGTTGCATTCTGTAAGTTGTTAATTAAAGCAAAGGGAAATGAATGCAAAGAATGGGAAAAGAAAGGAGGGATGGAGGGAAGGAAGAAGCAGAAAACTGTTATATTAGTAGCCACAGTTTTTAGCTAAAATAAATTTTAAGTTGTAGGTAAAATATACCATGTATAATTAGCAAAACAGGAAACAACATGTGTTGGAGAGGATGTGGAGAAAGGGGAACCCTCTTACACTGTTGGTGGGAATGCAAATTGGTGCAGCCACTTTGGAGAACAGTGTGGAGATTCCTGAAGAAATTAAAAATAGAGCTTCCCTATGACCCTGCAATTGCACTGCTCGGTATTTACCCCAAAGATACAGATGTAGTGAGAAGAAGGGCCATCTGTACCCCAATGTTTATAGCAGCAATGGCCATGGTTGCCAAACTGTGATGCCCTTCAACAGACGAATGGATAAGGAAGATGTGGTCCATATACACGATGGAGTATTATGCCTCCATCAGAAAGGATGAATACCCAACTTTTGTAGCAACATGGACAGGCTGGAAGAGATTATGCTGAGTGAAATAAGTCAAGCAGAGAGAGTCAAGTATCATATGGTTTCACTTATTTGTGGAGCATAACAAATAACATGGAGGACATGGGGAGATGGAGAGGAGAAGGGAATTGAGGGAAATTGGAAGGGGAGATGAACAATTAGAGACTATGGACTCTGAAAAACAACCTGAGGGTTCTGAAGGGGCAGGGGGTGGGAGGTCGGGGGAGCCAGGTGGTGGGTATTATGGAGGGCACATATGGCATGGAGCACTGGGTGTGATTGATGCATAAACAATGAATTCTGTTATGCTGAAAAAAAATTAATTAAAAAAATACCATATACATATAAACTTCTTCAAGCTTTTATATATTTAATCTGCCTTTAAAAAATATATGTCGGGGACGGAGTCAAGATGGCAGGGAAGTAGGAGGAGGCGCCGTTTCAACCTGTACCCTAAAGTGAGCTGATTACCTACCAAAGAACTCCGACCACCCATGAAATCAGCCTGAGATCAGAATTATACATGTCCGGATCTCTACAGGAGCAGAAGACACCAGTGGGCAGGTAAAGCAGAGTGGGAACGTCGGACTGATATCAGAAGATAAACAAAAGGGGGGAGGGAGCCACCAAAGGCGACTGATTGGAAAGTAATACCCTAATACGAGAGTGCTCTGCATCTGGGGACCAGCATTAACTTGGAGTCTGGTTGAAAGCACTCAAAAAAGAGCAAAGGATCGCGGGGGGAAATTGTGGGAATTGGGGCGGTTAGAGCCAGGGGCTTAAGTCCCGGGACCCAGGACAGCCTCCCCTGGCACTGGGCCAGAGAGAGTGCGGTGAAGAAACCAGGTCTTGGTCCCTGAGCTGCCAGCGCGCCTGAGCAGCCAGCGGGCCCGAGAAGGCATGGGGTCTGGCTCTTGTGAGGGATTCCTGAGACGCGCGCGCCCCACACCCTCCCTGAGAGAGGTGCGGGCAGGCATTAGCCTGGCACTCTTAGACCCCAGCCGAGGGATCAGAGCCTGAGATGCTCGCACCCCACACCCTCCCCTGGGAGAGGTGCTTACAGGCGCTAGCCAGGAGTTCTCAGATGCAGAAAAACCAGGCAACCCAGCCCCGGCCAGCGGGAAAATCTCAGTGTGCGATCGCTGCTTGGAACCTCTCTGGCGGTCTGGAGCTGCCCAGACAGCCACCGATGCCACGGTTTGGGGTACAAGGAGGAGATCCTGCATCCCCAGGGACCGTGACTCAGAACCGACTCTGCCAGCAGCTCTGCAGAGCATTCTGAGGCTTCTCTCTGAGAGGGAGGTGGGGGTGCAGTTTGCTCTCCTCTAAACTTCCAAAAACTATCAAAAGCTGTCAAGGCAAGAGAAAACAGATGAAAGAACATAAAAACCTCCAGAGGACAAAAGCCTGAAAAAAAACAGTTTCCTCAGAGCCCACCCCCTTGAGGGGGACGGGAGAACTTAACTCAGGGAATATCATTGACTGAAAACCCACGTGGCAGGTCCCTCCCCCAGAAAACCAACCATGAAGGAAGGAAAAATAAAAAAAGACGACAAGAGAACAATTACCACTACTTCATAGATACAACTTTTATTTTTAACTCATTACGACTATTATAGTTCATTTCTTTTTATACATATAATTTCTAACCTATTTACCATCACAGTGAGATGTCCAGTACATCAAATTCCTTAACAACCTTCTGACCTGAACTTTTTGATACATACACCTGTGTTTTTCTTTTGCTTTTCTATTTTTTTAATTTTTTTAAAAAAATTTTAACTTAGTCTAGTTTATTCTTTTTTAATTTTTATTTTCTACTATACATATAGAGTTAAACTTCAAGGTAATCCCCTTTCCCCAATCAATGCTACCCCTATAGGTAAACAAATTTTTAATCCCCCTTTATCTTAGGAAAGTTGAGTCCTTTAACAAAGACATCAAGATACATCCAGGAAGAATCAAAATAACCTTCCTCACCCACATGGAGAATTTATAACCACTCTCCCATCTTTTCCTTCCGCCAGTGTTTCTGTGTATTTGTGTTTGTCCTGATAGTATATAAATCTTATACTTGGGGTTCTTTTTGACGAGGTTCTTCCTTTTTTTGCTTTTATATATATATATATATTTTTTTCTCTTGTCATATACTTTTATCAGTCTTTTCGTTTGTCTGTTTTTGTTTGTACACTTCATAAATCTTACCTTGGGGCCCATTTGGGCTGAGCCTTCTCTTTTATCTTCCATTTTATTCCTTTCTCTCTCTCTCTCGTTTTTCTTTTTCTTTTTCTTTTCTTTTTTCTCTCATTTGGGTGGGGAATCCTGATTGCACAGAAGCGTTCCAGGGTGCACCTTGACGGCACCACAGTCGATACATCCAGCTACATCCATTCAGTCATCTCTCACCAAAATGACTAGGAGGAGGAATGCCCAACAGAAGAAAAATACAGAGGATGGACCTTCTGAAACAGAGCTAATGGCTACCGACATAGACAATATGTCAGAAAAGGAATTCAGACTAACAATTATCCAGGCAATAGCTAGGTTGGAGAAAGCCATGGATGACCAAACAGAATTGATTAGGGCAGAACTGAAAGCCACCGGATTGATGTTCACAATGTTAGGGCAGAACTGAAAGCCACCAGGGATGATGTTCAAAATGCTCTCAATGAGTTCCAATCGAATCTAAATTCTCTAAAAGCTAGGGTAACTGAGACAGAATATAGAATTAGTGATCTGGAGGACAAACAGATAGAATCAGGAGGAAGCCTGGAACAAACAGCTCAGAAGCCATGAAAACAGAATCAGGGAAATAAATGATGCCATGAAACATTCCAACGTCAGAATTATTGGAATCCCTGAAGGGGAGGAGAAAGAAAGAAGTCTAGAAGATATAGTGGAACAAGTTGTCTATGAAAATTTTCCCAATGTCATGAATGGAAACAGCGTTCATCTACTAGAGGCAGAACGGTTTCACCCCAAGATTTTAGATTCTCGAAAGTCCTTGTGACACCTAATAGTTAGAATGCAGAATTGTAACTGTAGGCAGACCCTCTTGAAAGAAGGTAGGACAAAGAAGCTCCTTACATACAGAGGAAAGCCCATGAGAATAACGTCAGACCTGTCCACAGAGACCTGACAAGACTGGAAGGGCTGGCAAAATATATTCAGGGCACTAAATGAGAAGAACATGCAGCCAAGAATACCTTATCCAGCAAGACTGACATTCAAAATGGATGGAGAGATAAAGAGTTTCCAAGACCAGCAAGGCTGAAAAGACTATGCAACCACCAAGCCAACACTGCAGGAAATATTAAGGGGGGTTCTATAAAAGAGAAAAAAATCCTAAGAATATCATTGAACAGAAATATAGAGACAATCTACAGACAGAAAGACTTCAAAGGTAACACGATGCCAATAAAAATATATCTATCAATAATCACTATCAATGTGAATGGCCTAAATGCGCCCATAAAACGACACAGGGTTGCAGATTGGATAAAACGACAGGTCCCATCCATATGTTGTCTACAAGAGACCCATTTTTTAAATTTTTTTAAATTTATTTATTTTTTTCAGTGTAACAGTATTCATTATTTTTGCACAACACCCAGTGCTCCATGCAATACGTGCCCTCTCTATTACCCACCACCTCGTTCCCCAACCTCCCACCCCCGACCCTTCAAAACCCTCAGGTTGTTTTTCAGAGTCCATAGTCTCTTATGGTTTGCCTCCCCTTCCAGTTTTTTTTTTTTTTATAAACATATAATGTATTTTTATCCCCAGGGGTACAGGTCTGTGAATCGCCAGGTTTACACACTTCACAGCACTACAAGAGACCCATTTTGAACCTAAGGATACACACAGACTGAAAGTGAAGGGATGGAGAAGAATCTTTCATGCCAATGGGCCTCAAAAGAAGGCCGGGGTAGCAATTCTCATATCAGTAGCAATTCTCATATCAGATAAATTAGATTTTAAACTAAAGACTGTAGTCAGAGATACAGAAGGACACTACATAATTCTTAAAGGGACTATCTACCAAGATGATCTAACAATTGTAAATATCTATGCCCCCAGTATGGGAGCAGCCAATTACATAAGAAAACTATTAATCAAGATAAGGAGTCATATTGATATGAATACATTAATAGTAGGAGATCTTAACACACCTTTCCCAGTAATAGACAGATCATCGAAGCAGCAAATCAATAAAGAAATAAGAGAATTGAATGAAACATTGGACCAGATGGACCTCATAGATATATACAGAACATTCCACCCTAAAACAACAGAATACTCATTCTTCTCAAGTGCACATGCAACCTTCTCCAGAATAGACGACATACTCGGTCACAAAGCAGGACTCAACCGATACCAAAAGACTGACATTATTCCCTGCATATTCTCAGATCACAATGCTTTGAAACTGGAGCTCAATCACAAGGAAAAGTTCAGAAGGAACTCAAACACCTGGAAGTTAAAGACCACCTTGCTTAAGAATGCTTGGATCAACCAGGAGATCAAAGAAGAACTTAAACAATTCATGAAAACCAATGAGAATGAAGACACTTCCGTCCAAAACCTATGGGATACAGCAAAGGCAGTTCTAAGGGGGAAATATATAGCCATCCAAGCCTCCCTCAAAAAAATTGAAAACTCCAGAATATACCAGCTGTCTCTCTAACTTAAAGAACTGGAGAATCAACAACAAATCAAACCAACTCCACATACAAGAAGGGAAATAATCAAGATTAGAGCAGAGATCAATGAGGTAGAAACCAGAGATAGAGTAGAACGTATCAATGAAACTAGAAGTTGGTTTTTTGAAAGAATCAATAAGATTGATAAACCATCGGCCACAATAATCCAAAAGAAAAGAGAGAGCCCAAATTAATAAATTATGAATGAACAGGGAGAGATCAGAACTAACACCAAGGAAATAGAAACAATCATCAGAAATTATTACCAACAGTTATATGCCAATAAGCTAAGCAACATAGATGAAATGGATGCATTCCTGGAAAACTGTAAACTACCAAAATTAACAGGAAGAAATTGACAATCTGAATAAACCGATATCTAGTAACAAGATTGAAGCAGTGATCAAAAACCTCCCAAAAAACAAGAGCCCAGGACCTGATGGATTCCCTGGGGGAATTCTACAAAACTTTTAAAGAAGAAATAACACCAATTCTTTGGAAGCTGTTTCAAAAAATTGAAGCAGAAGGAAAACTTCCAGACTCTTTTTATGAAGCCAGCATTACCCTGATCCCCAAACCAGGCAAAGACCCTACCAAAAAGGAGAATTTCAGACCAATATCCCTGATGAATATGGATGCTAAGATTCTCAACAAGATCCTAGCAAAAAGGATCCAATAGCACATTAAAAAGATTATCCACCATGACCAGGTGGGATTCATCCATGGGTTATAAGGTTGGTTCAACATTCGCAAATCAATCAATGTGACAGAACAAATCAATGAGGGAAGAGAGAAAAATCACATGGTCCTCTCAATTGATGCAGAAAAGGCATTTGACAAAATCCAGCACCCGTTCCTGATTAAAACACTTCAAAGTATAGGGATAGAGGGGACATTCCTGAACTTCATAAAATCTATCTATGAAAGACCCACAGCAAATATCATCCTCAATGGGAAAAAGCTTGCAGCCTTCCTGTTGAGATCAGGAACACGACAAGGATGCCTACTCTCACCACTCTTGTTCAACATAGTATTAGAAGTCCTAGCAACGGCAATCAGACAACAAAGAGAAATAAAATGTATCCAAACTGGCAATGAAGAAGTCAAACTCTCTCTCTTGGCAGATGACATGATTCTTTATATGGAAAACCCCAAAGACTCCACCCCCAAACTACTAGAATTCATACAGCAATTCAGTAATGTGGCAGGATACAAAGTCAATGTACAGAAATCAGTGGCTTTCTTACACACTAAAAATGAAAATACAGAAAGGGAAATTAGAGAATCGATTCCATTTACTATAGCACCAAAACCATAAGATACCTGGGAATAAACCTAACCAAAGAGGTAAAGGATCCGTACTCGAGGAACTACAGAACACTCATGAAAGAAATTGAAGAAGACACAATAAGATGGAAGATCATTCCATGCTCTTGGATCGGAAGAATAAACATTGTTAAAATGTCTTACTGCCTAGAGCAATCTATACTTTTAATGCCATTCCGATCAAAATTCCACCGGTATTTTTCAAAGAGCTGGAGCAAATAATCCTAAAATTTGTATGGAATCAGAAGAGACCCCAAATTGCTAAGGAAATGTTGAAAAACAAAAACAAAAACAAAACTGGCGGCATCACGTTACCTGATTTCAAGCTTTACTACAAAGCTGTGATCACCAAGACAGCGTGGTACTGGCATAAAAACAGACACATAGACCAGTGGAACAGAGTAGAGAGCCCAGATATGGACCCTCAATTCTATGGTCAAATAATCTTCAACAAAACAGGAAAAAATATACAATGGAAAAAAGACAGTCTCTTCAATAAATGGTGCTGGGAAAACTGGACAGCTATATGTAGAAGAATGAAACTCGACCATTCTCTTACACCGTACACAAAGATAAACTCAAAATGGATAAAAGACCTCAACGTAAGACAGGAATCCATCAGAATCCTAGAGGAAAACATAGGCAGTAACCTCTTCGATATCAGCCACAGCAACTTCTTTCAAGATATGTCTCCAAAGGCCAAGGAAACAAAAGCAAAAATGAACTTGTGGGACTTCATCAAGATCAAAAGCTTCTGCACAGCAAAGGAAACAGTCAACAAAACAAAGAGGCAACCCACGGAATGGGAGAAGATATTTGCAAATGACAGTACAGACAAAAGGTTGATATCCAGGATCTATAAAGAACTTCTCAAACTCAACACACACAAAGCAGATAATCATATCAAAAAATGGGCAGAAGATATGAACAGGCACTTCTCCAATGAAGACATACAAATGGCTATCAGACACACGAAAAAATGCTCATCATCACTAGCCATCAGGGAGATTCAAGTTAAAACCACATTGAGATATCACCTTACACCAGTTAGAATGGCCAAAATTAGAAAGACAGGAAACAACGTGTGTTGGAGAGGATGTGGAGAAAGGGGAACCCTCTTACACTGTTGGTGGGAATGCAAGTTGGTGCAGCCACTGTGGAGATTCCTCAAGAAATTAAAAATAGAGCTTCCCTATGACCCTGCTATTGTACTACTGGGAGTTTACCCCAAAGATACAGATGTAGTGAAAAGAAGGGCCATTTCTACCCCAATGTTTATAGCAGCAATGGTCACGGTTGCCAAACTGTGGAAAGAACCAAGATGCCCTTCAACAGACGAATGGATAAGGAAGATGTGGTCCATATACATGATGGAGTATTATGCCTCCATCAGAAAGGATGAATACCCAACTTTTGTACCAACATGGACGGAACTGGAAGAGATGATGTTGAGTGAAATAAGTCAAGCAGAGAGAGTCAAGTATCATATGGTCTCCCTTATTTGTGGAGCATAACAAAGAACATGGAGGACATGGGGAGATGGAGAGGAGAAGGGAGTTGAAGGAAATTGGAAGGGGAGATGAACCATGAGAGACTATGGACTCTGAAAAACAACCTGAGGGTTTTGAAGGGGCGGGGGGGGTGGGAGGTTGGGGAACCAGGTGGTGGGTAATAGGGAGGGCATGTATTGCATGGAGCACTGGGTGTGGTGCAAAAACAATGAATACTGTTATGCTGAAAAGAAATTTAAAAAAAGTGAAAAAAAATATATGTCACATCAAAGAATGCACCATCAGTTCTCTTTTGAGCAAATGCTCTGGCTGTTATTTCCTGGAACTGATACACTGTATACTACCTAACCACTGCTTTATCTACAATGTAGTTAATAATCTAGGTCCATGGTGCTTAGGCCGAATAAGGCCAGAAATACAAGAATATCAGAACACAACTACACCCATTGTTTACATATTGTGCATGGCTACTTCTGTGTTGCAGTGGTAGAGTTGAGTAGTTATGATAGCTCAAAAAGCTAATATAGGGGGCGCCTGGGTGGCTCAGTGGGTTAAAGCCTCTGCCTTTGGCTCAGGTCATGATCCCAGGGTCCTGGGATTGAGCCCCACATCAGGCTCTCTGATCAGCGGGGAGCCTGCTTCCTTCTCTCTCTCTCTCTCTGCCTGCCTCTCAGCCTACTTGTGATCTCTATCTATCAAATAAATAAATAAAATCTTTAAAAAAAAAAAAGCTAATATAGGTACTGTCTGACAATTCACAAAAAAAATGTTTGATAACTTTTGCTAACTTCTGACCTAGTTAATGATATCATGTATTTTATTAGGTAATTTCAGTATAAATTTGTTAGTTATAATAAGATGGTTTATATATATATATAATACAAACACATATCTGTATATAAATATGTATGTATATGTATGTATACATATTTATATATGTATGTACATATACATACATACACACACATATATACTTTTAATAAAATGAGATGATGTAATTCTCTTACTTGTTTTTCTCTTATACAATAAAAAGCATATGACCATATTTTTATATTTTCAGTAGTTAATTTATTTACAAAGTCATATTTTGCCACCTTTTAATTCTAGTACATGTTACATTTGATGAATTTCTGGTAACTGTCTCAAACTACTAGAATATTAAAACTGATTCATGGTCAAAGAACTTTGGGTAAAACTGATCTATATTCCTGAGTCTACACACTGGATTCATTGACCAAATGGTTCAATAATCCTGACTGGAAATAAATAGTGCATCACAGGCTGAAAGCTACCTTGAGAACAATTTAGTATATTCTGAGAAGAACCTTCTTTCAGACAATTTCACTTTATCCTTGTACTTCCTTCTCATACTGATTTTTTATTGTTAAAATTGAGGTATAGTTACAACGTAACAACTACAAGAGACATATTATTAGAACAGGCAAAGCACAGGATATAAGTTTTTAAATAATGTCTTGGTTTGCATTTTATAATGGTTTCAAAAGAGGACGCTACTGAAAAACAGTGAAGCAAAACTCAATATTAAAAGGAAACATCTTTAAAAATAATAAAAATAAAAGGAAATATCTTTCTGGTCAACTGACTTTTCAAAATGGTTTTATATTGTTGATTATACTCTTTGAATGTCCTATGATTTAATATAACTTATCCATTATGTGGTATGGTACTCTCCAAATGAAAAATTAATTACTTTTTAGATAAAAAAGTGACTGACCGCATCGTCGCAAATGGCAAGATTTCATTTCTTTTGATGGCTGCATAGTATGCGACGACGTGGATGGAACTAGAGCGTATCATGCTTAGTGAAATAAGTCAATCGGAGAAAGACAACTATCATATGATCTCCCTGATATGAGGACATGGAGAAGCAACATGGAGGGGTAGGGAGATAGGAGAAGAATAAATGAAACAAGATGGGATTGGGAGGGAGACAAACCATAAATGACTCTTAATCTCACAAAACAAACTGGGGGTTGCTGGGGGGAGGTGGGATTGGGAGAGGGGGAGGGGGTTATGGACATTGTGGAGGGTAAGTGCTATCGTGAGTGCTGTGAAGTGTGTAAACCTGGCGATTCACAGACCTGTACCCCTGGGGATAAAAAAACATTATATGTTTATTAAAAAAAAAAAAGAAAGAAAGGATGAATACCCAACTTTTGTATCAACATGGACGGGACTGGAAGTGATTATGCTGAGTGAAATAAGTCAAGCAGAGAGAGTCAAGTATCATATGGTTTCACTTATTTGTGGAGCATAACAAAGGACATGGAGGACATGGGGAGATGGAGAGGAGAAGGAAGTTGAGGGAAATTGGAAGGGGAGGCGAACCATAAGAGACTATGGACTCTGAAAAACAACCTGAGGGTTTTGAAGGGGCGGGGTGGGAGGAAAAAAAAAAAGTGACCGACGTGTGTGATTTATATCTGAGGAGATTCTATGGGCTACAAAATATTCAAGGTGTTTGGGATATATCAGTGTACAATGATTGATGTATAAACAGTTCCTACTCTCAATGACTTTCTAATACAGTGCATGGGATAGAGTATAGGCAAAAAAGTAAAGGTAAAATAGTACAGTATAATAAAATATAGCAATAGTGTAATAAAGTATTTTAAAATATTTTAAGAAGTAAAACAATATAATATAAGGAAATAAAAAATGACTATATTACAAGGATGATCACTTTTTATAATTGGAAGTACTGTAGACAACAACAACAACAACAAAAAAACCCAACCCTGTCCAAGTCTAAGGATTAATGACAACAATTAATAGTCCTATCACAAATAGGGAAGAGAAAGTTGCTAGGTATGAATCTCTTCCAAGTATTCTGAAGTGCCTGGGAGAAAATAGCAGGGACAATTATTGAAATGTTGTTGTGTGTGTGGGTGGGGTGAGCACTTTGGTGACTTGCCTTAAAGCAGAACCATGAAGCTCCAGATGAACAAAAGCAATCCTGTCTGGCTTCCAAGGAAGGAATTTAGGGATGGGGTGTGATTTATAGTAGAAGTAATCTTATAGGCACTACAAAAAATTATTTAAAGGGCAGGGTGATATCTCCCCAGAAAATATGTTTTTCCCAATAATCAAGTGAAAAGGAAGCCAGAAATTCTCCCTTGGTCACAGTTGAGAGATAAGTTATCTTTAAGATGTAAGAAACAAGTGTTAGTTTCCTAGATGCTTGCAGTATTATTAGAAAACAATGCAGGTAGCTTCTTGTTGGAGAAAGGGTTATAATCAAATCATTTGGGGGGAACTGGAGGGTTTGTAGGGAAAAATATAAACCCTGGGTGGAGGCAAAGAAAACGAACATCTGTGAGATTTCTGCCTGTGACACCATGGATTCCCGAGCAGTTCTAAAATGGAGCGTCAGGGCTAACAAATGACTTGGGAATCATGAGACCTGGAAGGCCTTCAAACAGGGAGGAGGGCAGCTATGGATAGGCAAACCTTAGTGCCATAGATAGCAGGAACATTCAACTCAGCCTGGCACCTGACCATACGAGCTGTCATTCTACCACCAGTACAACCATGCAGGTCTCTGCTGGGATCCAATGTCTTAACTTCCTACCAGGGCATAAAACAGGCAACTATACCCTAATTTTGTGTGCCACATTTGAGCTGTCCATACCAGGTACTACTGTAAAGCCAGCATCCTTGGTTGTTTCAGGAAATAAATGTTTCTCAATCTCAAAATTTCTATTTCAGTCAATGACTAGGAATTCCAAAAAATAAAAATTATGGGGAGAATATAAATTAAAGAAAGAAGATGCATGTAGGTATTCAAATATTTATCTGTCTTTATCTCTAACTACTCAGTATTTGGAAGTTGTAACAATTTTAAAATTATAAGTTGGAAATTATCTATAAAATCAATCAGTAATCATGCAACACCACCTCCACTCACCCATGTAAAAGTATTCTGAATGAACACCTAGTCCAGTAAAACTGAAAAAATGAAGCTTTAAAACAAATCTCCTCTTAAAAATTTTTTGATTAAAAAAATAAAAACAAATCTCTTCTCAACAATATCCTTGTCCCTATGTTCTTCCTCTAAATAAATTTCAGAGAAGTCAATGAAAGCAATGGAGAAATGTACAGAGTCCACGTAGATGGAGTGACTTTTAGAAGACAGACTGACATCTAAGCCTTCTAGATTTGACTAAACCTGCTTGAACATAGGAAAATGCAAACCGGAAACATGTGAAAATTTAGCTCCCAATGAAATCCAACAAAAAGAAGAGTTTTTCACATGTCTTTTGTTGTTGTTTTCAGTTTGTTTTACACATTAGGCTTCCATATAAGATCTTGATTTTAAGGAACTGGTTTGTCGCTTTTAAAATGCACTTTCAAGGATGTTTCTAATCTGGTCTGATGGAAAACCATTTTAAATTAGATGAACATGAATTAAATAATACCTTCATCATTAGCTCTATGTCATCAGGCTTGCCCCCTTGTTTTCTTTGGGTCTCAGTTCCAGTATTTGAAGTACAGTGATAAAAATATTTCAAAATATTTCCAAGTTGTTTTTATAATTAAATGAAAATGTCTGGAATATGAGTATTGAATATTCTCCTTTCCTTGCCTCTGTATTAGATCTCTTTCTAATGTGAAGTGTTCTTTCACTGATATTTCTCAGACAAAAGCACCATCTCATCAAGTCCTGAAACAACTGTGAGAAAACATTGTTTAGGTGAAAATATTAGATAATCATAATCTTAAGAAATAGATATTGCTTCTGACACTCTTCTATTATTTTGGATTAGAAATATAACCTTGACAATTGGTTTTGTAAAATACATACATTTATTTACACATCTCAGTAGATAGACATTAAACATCTTCCAGGTAGCAGCTAGACTTAGAGAATATAATGATGAATGAATGAAGATACAAACCGTAATTTCATAGGTCCAGTAGAAAGTTAGAGTGATGAAACAGGAGGTGTCTGAGGCACTAGTTCAGATCTGATGGTCAGCAAAACATTATGAGAAAATTATATGTAATTAGAATTAGTTCTCCACGGAAAGAACTCTCCCATAGAAAAGTTACAGGAAAGAGAATTCAACTCATTTGGAATAGGTGGTACAAAAGCCTTAAGACTGGATTGACTTGAGGTGTTTAAGAAATAGACTGAAGCTCATGCATGGGTCAGTGGACAGAGGTCAGTGGCACAAAATGAGACAAAGCAGGGCCTGTACATAGAGGATCTCTGTAGTACAGTATGCCATCAGAAGTTTACCATAGGGGCAAGATATAATCTTTCTGGTTTTACAAAGAACATTTTGGTTGTTTTGTGAGCAAAGAATACTCAGGGGTTGAAAAGAATCATAGAGACCAGTTAGAAGGGCAATTTTAGAATTCTGGGGTAGAGAATATGGCTAGGGTCACAGCAAGGGGGATGGACAGGACTAGAGAATAACAGGTTATTCCCCATAGCATCTTATTTTATTGGTTTATGAGGCACAAGCTCCCCCATCCAATACACACACAATTTCTCTCATTCTATTATTGAATCCTTCCCCAAATGTTATCTTTATTTTAGATGAATTCTGTCCTTCCCTGAGAACCCATTATTTTGATACTATAAATAATAACTGCAGAAAGTCAATTTGATTATTAAATAATTTTTCTACCAGTTCCTCATTTACTATATGATCCTTAATAAATGTATGTTGAGTGAATCACTGAATGAATGAGTGAATCAATCAGAAGATGGGATGAAATGTTCATATCTTTGTTTACAGCCTTCGGGTTCTAATTATAAACCTCAAGGTCCCTAGAGGTGCCTTCTTGGTCCTCTGGCTGCATCAATCATCTGTCCATGAGTGATCAGGGCAGGTTTTATCAGTGACTTTGGTGCATATTTGATGATGCTTCTTCATGCTTTATTGCACCTCACTTGGTTTGTAGGTACTCCCGGAACATCTGCTTTTTAATTGGTTGATTCCAACTCTTCTCTTGGTTGCTATATATTTATTAATATACTTAATTATTAAGCTGTCTACTACTCTCTTAGACATGCTCAAATAGTTTAATCTTCTTCATGTCTGCTTTTTTGATCCAAGTACTTAATTTTTATCAGAAATAGCAGCACAAGCAACTGTCTTCAAATCTGCCTCATCCAACCACTCTTATTCAGCACATTTTCCAGGTAAACATTTCTGGCGTTTAAGTATTCATGTGCTTACTAACTTATCTGTTATTTATGCTGAACTTCTAATTCCATGACCCATTAAAATATTTAATTAGAATTAAAAATTTTATTATTTATTTGTTTATTTTTGAAATGAAAGAGAGAGTGAACAGAGGGACAGAGGGAGAGGAAGAGAGAGAATTTTAAGCAGGACTCATGCCCAGTGTGGATCCTGAGGTGGGGCTTGATCTCACAACTCTGAGATTATGACCTTAGCCAAAATCAAGAGTTGGATGCTCAACCAACTGAGCTACCCAGGAACTCCTAGAATTAAACATTTTAGAATAAATAGAGAATGTCTGATCTGGCAGTTCTCAAGCTTATTTTTAACAATGGAGTTTCTATGCAAATGAAATCATAAGCATATAAATGAGAGAATAAAGAGAAAATAGAAAAGTTTTTCTTTCTGAAGGAGCTGGAGAGATAGAACCTTTTAGTTTGCTTCAATTTTCCATAAAGTTGTTCCTGGGCTGGGGTGAGGGAGTTGCTCCTGAGAAGATTGGAGGAACCCATAACCTCAAATGAATGCAAATTGCAAAGAATTGACTTTTACAGTTTTCTCTTTTACAGTTGAGATAGCACAGAAGTACAGAGAAACTTACCCAATGCAATGAAGCCACCTCAAAGCATAAGTTGGGGTGATTTCTAGGTGCCACAACTATAAGGTAGCAGTATGAAAAAACTGGCGAGACTTCAATGTTAGAAAAGCCTGGAGTTAAGTACTGCCTTTTACATCTTACCACTTGTGTGACCCTGTGAAATTTATTTACTCTCTCTGATAATATATGATTTTTAGGAACAGCTGGTAATTACATGCAAATAAATGATAGAGTCTAAAATATCACCATATTCTCTTCAAAACTTTCAACCATCCTATGGTTTATATAGATATTATTCCATTTTGTCGATGAAAATATTGAAACCCAGGTTTCAACCCCATTAATAAGTGGCTGTTCCGGGAACTGAACACATGTACATCTGATATAAAGTTCCATACTATTACTGACCACAGGTGTTAATTAAAAAATAACGGGTGGTAGAATATATAAAATATTCAAAAAAAAAAAAAAAAAAGAAAGGGCAGTAGAATAAATAGAATCTTTTTTTTAAAAAGGACAATAGAGGGGTGCCTGGGTGGCTCAGTGGGTTAAAGCCTCTGCCTTCGGCTCAGGTCATGATCCCAGGGTCCTGGGATCGAGTCCCGCATCGGGCTCTCTGCTCGGCAGGGAGCCTGCTTCCTCCTCTCTCTGCCTGCCTCTCTGCCTACTTGTGATCTCTGTCAAATAAATAAATAAAATCTTAAAAAAAAAAGGACAATAGAGATTAACAGCACTATATGTAACTTAATGTTTTGCTTTGCACTTCCAAAATAACAATCTCATGTAAACAATCTCATGTAAAATAACAATCTATAAAGTAGATTTTATTACTCTTGTTTTATAGAAAAGGGAACTGCAACTGAGGTACTAAATAACTTCACAATATCACACAACTAGAAATCAGAAAACTGGATATTATCTCAAATATTTTTTAGGATTTTTTTAGTCAATGGCTTTTTGAAATACATGGTGATTTCTCACTCAAATACATAATAATATCAGAGCCAGACTGAATCTGTTTTGCTAGTTGGGAAAAATGGGGGGAAAATGTATTGATCCTCATTTCCTGTCTTTTCCCATCCACTTATCTTTGTTAAATCTCAAAACTATACTATAAAACCCAGGAAATTATTTAAGAACATATCAGCATAAGTTCTTTGTGTATTTAGGGAAACAAGCAGGACTTATTTTCTTTCTTTCTTAAACTTCTTGGTAGTTACATAATATTGAGAGCATAATTAGTAAGATGCTCATCAGAATTTGATACGTACCCTGCGTGTCTAATCTGTGAATCCAGCATCTTGGAACATGCATCAGGCCAGGGAGCCTGCTGACACTCAAGACTCATGAAGGTACTTACAGAAAACTCTCTGGCAGGCCACAACACAAACAGATCACATGGAAATTACTCATGATAACTTCCTCCAGGCTATTCTTTCAGCCATAAGACAATACAATGCTATTGTTCATGTAGTCCTGCTGGAAGTCAAATGACTTTTGAGTAGCTTCCAACATACTCATTCTTAAATTATGAATTTATCTTCCAACCACAAAAGCCCACTTAGTGTGTATTTTCTAGTAGTTAAGAAATCCACACACCCACAGGGAACTAACTACATATTTCCATTTTCCTACTTATTCTGTCTTGCTTTCATAATTATATGTCAGGAACAATGAGAAAATGCCCATCACTTTTCTTATATCCATTCCCATAAAACCTAAAAAAAGATTGAGACCCATCTTAAATTTTTGCACCATTTATCCTTTTAACTGACTATAAATAATAAGAGGATGTCATTATGGAATATTTTAAAATATAAAAAAATAAAGAAAATAAAAATCCTACTGGAAGTGCTCTTTTATTAATGTATTTATTTTAGTGTTATTCTCTGAGCATGTAAATCCTTTGTGGGCCTAAATACGTGTCTATGTATGAGTCAATGTTGATATTATATTGTATGTAGTATTTGAATTTACTTATTTTCATGTTATTGTGAACAAATCGTTAAATATTTAACAGGTTGCATAATATGCCATCTCATGATTATTTCAAACAATATTTAAGCATTTTCCAATTGTTTGCAATTAGATTCTTTCCAAATGCTTATAAGTTAATTTGAGTAATAATTTACTTGTGTGAATAATCTTTGATTATGTCTCTAACTGATTCCTTAGGATGGAGTCACAAAAGTAAATAAAAGCCCATAGAGCATTACTGCATTTTAAGTCCCTTAAAATAGTTTGGTACTAATAGTTTTCTAGAAGACTATGGAAATCTATGCACAAACCTGCCACTCTTTTTCTGGTTATTGTAATAATACCAATGTCTAGTTTTTGTAAAAAGTTTAGAAAACAGGGGCAACTGGGTGGCTCATTCAGTTGAGCCTCCAAATCTTGATATAAGCTCAGGTCATGATCTGATAATCAGGTGGTGAGATTGAGCCCCATGTCAGGCTCCACACTGACTACAGAGACTGCTTCTCTGTCTCTCTTTCTCTCTCTCTCCCTCCCCATTTCCCCCACCCCTTCCCCCTACTTGGATGCTCTCTTTCACTCCAGAATAAACAAATAAATCTTTTTTATTAAAATGTTTAGAAAACAAAGGAAGAAAGAAAAAAAAACTACTCAAAGTTATACTTTCCCAGATTACCATAAAGACATATCTTTACATATAGATACATGGATGGATAGATAGCTAAATTATAATTGCAGATAAGTAGATAACTAGAGAGAAAAAAATACTTAGATCTTACTATAGAGTTTAGTTCCTAATTCTTTCATTAAATACTATAGCATGCTCATTTTCTTTATTTGTAAATACTTTTATAAGAAAAGCACAGAAGTTATTACATGTATTATTCAAGCAGAGCATTCTGAATATTTAGCAATACTCACTTCAAAATATTTACCACCATTTTAATACATTTTATAATTTCATTTATATTAAACTCTTTAAGTGATTTTATGTAGGTTTTATGAAAATGTATCTTTAATTTTATTTTGCTTATAATTATTTATTTATTCTACTCTATATAGAGATGGACATTCTTAACTTATGCTCATATAAATTAGAACTGTTTTGGGGTGCCTGGGTGGCTCAGTGGGTTAAAGCTCCTGCTTTCGGCTCGGGTCATGGTCCCTGTGTCCTGGGATCAAGCCCCGCATCGGGCTCTCTGTTTGCTGAGGAGCCTGCTTCCTCCTCTCTCTCTCTGCCTGCCTCTCTGCCTATTTGTGATCTCTGTCTGTCAAATAAATAAATAAATGAATCTTTAAAAAAAAAAAAAAGAACTGTTTTGTATGGAGATTCCTCAAAGAGTTGAAAATAGAAATACTCTACGACCCAGCAATTGCACTATTGGGTATTTACCCCAAAGATACAAATGTAGTGATCCAAAGGGACATGTGCACCCGAATGTTTATAGTAGCAATGTCCACAACGGCCAAACTATGGGAAGAACCTAGATGTCCATCAACAGATGAATGGATAAAGAAGATGCATAATTGAATACTATGCTGCCATCAAAAGAAATGAAATCTTGCCATTTGCAATGATGTGGATGGAACTAGAGGGTATTATGCTGAGCGAAATAAGTCAATCAGAGAAAGACGATTATTATATGATCTCCCTGATATGAGGAATTTGAGAGGCAGGGAGAGGAATTGTGGGGGTAGGGAAGGAAAAAATGAAATAAAATGGGATGGGGAGGGAGACAAACCATAAGAGACTCTTAATCTCACGAAACAAACTGAGGGTGGCTGGGGATTGGGGGTAGGGATAGGGTGGCTGGGTTATGGACACTGGGGAGGGTATGTGCTATGGTGAGTGCTGTGAAATGTGTAAGCCTGATGATTCACAGACCTATACCCCTGTGGCAAATAACACATTATATGTTAATAAATAAATAAATTACATACATAAATAAATAAGAACTGTTTTAATGCTGTTTATTGTATTTCATAGAATTGTTCATAGTTAATTTATCTCCATTGAACTGCTCCAGGTGGTCACAGATAATTAATTAGTATAAGTTTATTTAACGATATCATAGCTGCACTTGTGTGTGTACATGTGTGTGCATGTGTGTATGTTTAGGAGAATTCCCCTTCCCCTACATTATATCCAAGTCTGAGTATGGCTAAGTCTGAAGTTTTTCCTTAAAGAAGAGTAGAAACTGTACAGAGCAAAGAGAAGTGGAAACATCATGTGAATTCATCAGAAAGTTTAACTTCCAACCAACCTGGTTTTTATAGTAAGCAAAATATTCTCCTGCCTTCTTTTCTGGATCCAAAAAATATATTTTATATATCATATAAATATTAACTCTTCACTTAAGTTAAAGACACTTAAAAGAAGGATCTGTGTTTTATAACTCTTTATAGCCCTCAAGGATCTGGAACAGTGCTCTGCACATAATACATTTTCAACAAAAATTCTTATTACCAAATGAAGTAATGGTTATTTTTCTGTCTCAGTAAGTTTATCCATTGGCAGAATAAGAAAGAAGGAAAAGCTGCATTTTTGCCTATTCACACTGCTCATGCTTTACAGATTTCAGTCACAGTTCCTCTGAGCCCCTGACTTTCTATAGTGTGTAAATCTAGAAACACAGTTATTGAACATCTGTGTATACTGTGCTCCATGACCTTTATATCTGGGCTCAGTATTTATTTCTTAGTGTTTTTTCAAAAAACTTAGAATAGAAAACTGTAATAACCTTGGTGTTGGAGGATGAGAATAGGGCCTATTTTATAGGTTTGGCTATTTGACTTAAAGAAAGAAAAATATACTGTATTATGAACATACTTGGCGTGAAGTATAGATGAAAATACGAGAGGAACTTTTGTATAGTATATTTCAAAATGGCAAAAGGCAGATGATGCGATGATATTAAAAGAAAATACAAGGACTTTAAATTAAAAGTGCATGTCAGAGAAAGAAAGAAAGAGAAAATGATTCAAGTACTGGTAGAACAGATAGATTGTTTGGAGCATGTTTTAGTATAGAGAAACAAAATGAGAAAACCAAATTTAAAAAGTAGGTCAAAGAATACGGGGTTTAGAAGAGCATAGACTCTTGTATTATCAATCATATTTGAAACTATGCGGCAGGGGCAGTGCCTCGGTGACCCCATTGGTTAAGTGTCCCTGTCTTGCTCTCAGCCTGGGTCTTGATCTCAGGGTTGTGAGTTCAAGCCCTGTGTTAGGCTCCACGCATGGCTGGGGTGGGGGGCAGCGTGGAGTCTACTTTTAAACAAACAAAAAAAACAAAAACAAGGGGTACCTGGGTGGCTCAGTCCTTAAGCATCTGCCTTAAGCTCAGGTCATGATCTCGGGGTCCTGGACCCAGTCTCACATCAGGCTCCCTGCTCAGCAGAGAGCCTACTTCTCCCTCTCCCACTCCCCCTGCTCGTGTTCCCTCTTTGCTCTCTCTCTCTGTGTGTCAAATAATAAGTAAACTCTTTAAAAATAAATAAATAAATAAGGGGCAAGTTAATGAAAACAACATCCACAAACACAATGATGCAAAAAAAAAGATGTTCTGCATTTAGGAAAATTTAATACCAAGGAAGAAAGAAAATAAATAAATAGGATGAAATTTATTCTTAAACAAAAGCACCTACAATTTTCTACTTCACTTTGAACTGTGAGGAAGTATACTAATATAAAAATAACAATCAGACTTGAGCCAGGATCCCATTCAGGGGTTGAAATTTTAGGCAACTACTGATAAAACTTGGGTTAATAATGTACAAAGCAATTCTTAATAACTGAGAACTTTCATAGAACTAAAATAGAAATAGAAAGTGGTGTTTGATCATGGGATATATTTTAAGGATATTTTAACGATATTAAACAGATGAATTTACATTAATTTCCTTCTTAAATGACAGCAAAACATATCCTAGTAAATAAATTTCAACTACTTTTTACTTTAGGTTTGTTTAATTGAGATTAATCTCGAAGAAAACCAATTCATAGCAGAGAGTTACTATGTAAAGAATACAATTAATGTCATTAAAATCTACTTTGCAGAACTTGTTTTTTCCTGTATGGTACAAAGACCATGAATCACATGGGAACTATATGGAATATAAGATGAAGTATGGTGCACATGCAATGGGCAATACATTCAGGTGAAGCATTAACCTGTTTTGCATTACTAGTAGAACCTTTGAAAATGTATGTTATTGTAAAAGCAATGTGTTGCTATCATATGCAGATGCCAACTATTCCCTCTTACTCATAAAAATGTACATATACTTATATATATTATATATTTAAATAATATATTATATATACATGTAAATGTAGAGACTGATCACCATGCACCAAGGTTTTATAAATGCCATCTGTCTGTCTATTACTCTAAAAAGGGCTGTGCTGGGCACAAAATTAGTTACTCCAGAATATCTCTCAAAGTGCTGCCAACATTTATACTTCCATGCTTGAGTACTTATCATCATTTCTCTCCTAAACTATTTTTCTCCATTCCTCATTATTTCTGAGTAAATTTTAGAAGTGCAAACTGATTGCACAATTACTATGCTAAAAATCTGTATGTGGATCACCACTGCCTTTGTTAAATCTTAAATTTAGTCCCATATTTTCCAGATCTTTCTTCATCTTGTTCCTGATTTCTATTCAAGCTCTATGGCTACCATTCCTACCATGTATCCTGGGATGCAGGTATATGTCATTGATTACAGTCCATCAGATAGTCCATGTTTTCTCATTGTGCTGTGCCTTTGAAAATATAGGACACGTATTGCATGGAGCACTGAGTGTGGTGCATAAACAATTAATTTTAGAACACTGAAAAAAAATAAAATTAAATTAAAAAGAAAACATAGCTTGCTGTGCACAGATCTTCATTTCCCATTTTACCTATCAATTTAACACAATGTTCTTCAAACCCATCACCTTTTGTGACTTTTGTGACTCAGTCCTCCCTGGTACCCAACAGACATACCTAAATTTCACTATGTGTTCTTCTTCGGTACCTCATTAATAACATCTGTACACTATTAAAGTGGTTGATTTCTTTTTATTTTTTGAGTTGAAAGATAATGTTTATTTCTAATCCTTTGATAATTTTTAAAAACTGTGAGTCCCAGCTTCTGCAGGTGTTAAATAGAATCAATCTTACTATAATGATGAAACAAAATGAGGTCTGTAAGATTGATTCTCTATAAATGAGTGATCCCTTCCTATTACCCTTTCTTTCATTTTCACCAAAATCAGAGTTCTTCAAAAATCTAATTCATCTACACATTTTTAAAACTTGGAAAAGTCCCTGTCAGGAACTTAGGATAATACTGATGATGAAAAGGAGAGTGGAGGATTAAAAGAGGAAGGAAGACAAGGAAGAAAAATAGAGGACTAGGAAAAGAATTACAGGTTGGGGGATAGCAGGAATGTTCATAGCAGCAATGTCCACAATAGCGAAACTGTGGAAGGAGCCAAGATGTCCTTCAACAGAAGAATGGATAAAGAAGATGTGGTTCATATATACAATAGAATATTACTCGGCCATCAGAAAGGATGAATACCCACCATTTGCACTGATATGGATAGAACTAGAGGGAATTATGCTGAGTGAAATAAATCAAGCAGAGAAAGACAATTACCATATGGTTTCACTTATACGTGGAACATAAGGAATAGCATGGAGGACATTAGGAGAAGGAAGGAAAAAATGAAGTGGGAGAAATCAGAAGGGGAGTCAAACCATGAGAGACTATGGGCTCCTGGAAACAAACTGAGGGTTTCAGAGGTGGGGTGGGAGGATGGGTGAGCCTGGTGATGGGTATTAAGGAGGGTATGTATTGCAGTGAGCACTGAGTATTATACTCAAACAATGGACCATGGAACACTACATCAAAAACTAATGAAGTGCGTATGATGACTAATGAAACATTTAAAAAAAAAAAAAGGTAGGAAGGTGGAAAGTAGCCCAAGCCCACACGTAAAAACTGGGATTCTGACACTATTCTCCAGAGTTTAGCAAAAGTCAAATATTAAGTATGTATAATCTTTTCCTATCAAAAATGTACTTTAAGGAAAAGAAGGAAGAGAAATACCACTGAGGAAAAACTCCCATAGAATGAGGAAGCACTCCATCATCTGAAAGTGTTATGCACAAGCATTTCTGTAGCATCTGTCTATTGTGTCTTATCATATCTACTTGTTTAGATTTTTAATTGACCTTATTGCTTCTATACAGTAAAATTGGTCTCTTGATTATATCGTTTACAAGAAATTATATATTATTATTATAAATAAGGATTAGATAGGAGAAACATATATACCTGAATATCCAGAAAACGTAATAAGCCCATGAATGTGTGTGTGAAATTAAATAACACAGTAAACACCACCATTATGCATGTATAGACATACTAGCTGGTTATATTAGTTGTGAACCTCTGAAATAGGCTGCAAAATTGGCAATTATGTAAGAACTAGTGGGTCAAAATGGAGGCATCTGTGGAAGAATAAGCTTCCTCACATGAATATCTGACAGATTGTCATCTATTAAAATTTTATTTCTTGAAAATAATAAGAAGCAATTAAAATTGCCACTGTAGGTTTATTTCTGAACCATTGAAAAGAAGAAATTGGGAATCTTAAGAGATAGGTCATAATTAGATGATAATGGTTGAAGGACATAAGTTGGGGAGCAATATGTGTACCTTAGATACCTGGAATATATGTTTCACTGCATTAAGAAAAAAGTCTTTAATGAGACATTCTGAGGGAACGATGAGAGAATTATGACTCAAGAAAGAAGAATGATTCTAAAAATTTAAATCATCAAAGAGTCATGTATTATATTACATAACTTATTATAACTTATTAAATGATAACTTATTATAAGTCCCTTATTTCTAAAGATTTATAAATTTTTATTCTGAAGAGACACCTAGAGTGGAAACAATATGTCTGACTGAAAGTTAATATTTAAAAATACTGTCTGTAAAAGATGGAAGAAGTATCCATGTCCAAAGATGAATTTTAAAAATGGTGCTTATCAAAAACAACAGTTGCAGGAAATCTAGAGTTGAGGATAAGTTGGTAATTAACCAAAATGCTAACAGGTAATGCAGTACATTATCCCTAAACGGTAAGAGCTGCTAGCATAATGCTGACAAATAATGGGGCATAAAATTTCTTTCAATATAACAAACGTGTTTAGGAGAACTGAAGCACAAGTCAGAACATACGTAATGAGAAAGTGGTTGATTTTCTGTTTCTAGAGTTGCTGTTCTTCTTCTCTTCGATCTCCCGTTGGATTTGTAGGTGTTTGCAATGTTTAGATAAGAAAGTGTCTGGAAATTCTAATGACATTATGGGTTGTTTCAGGTAACTTTCACTCAACTGTCAAGAGGACTCATATATCATATCAAAGAAATGCTACATTAAGGATAATCAAGGGAAAGAGGTTTTTCATAATATGCCATAAAATCTTTGGTTTCATTCTTATCAAACTTTTTTCTTTTTAATACATGACTTGGATGAAGACCCAGAAGCCAGGTTTGGAAAGATTAAACTATGCTAGAGGAATAACTACCACTATATTACATGAAACAATAATAATAATAATATAATAATAATACAATATTATACCCTGGCATTTAGAAAATGTAAAGTACTGCATTTATGTTAAAAAAAATTGCAAATAATGTGTGAGTGCCGGAAGTGGAGGTGGTTTGGTAGTTAGGTAGATGAGTGGTTGAACAGATTCAGATAGAATAAAATGAAATAAACCACAAGTCTATTTTGAGACCCAAAAAAGCAAGACTATTTAAATAATAATAAAAACATCATGTTTAATGAAATAGTACTCTTCAAAAGACTGACAGACAACATCTCACCTTGAAGGCTATACCAGAAAAACCCAACACTGTTTTCAAGTCAAAGTTTTAAGAATATGGTGAAAAGCTGGCATGTATCCAAAATATGTTGACCAATATGGAGAACATTGCAAAAGAGCAAATATATAAAGATAGCAGAATGTTGAGACAAAGGTGATAGAAAGGTGAGAGCAGCTAAAATTAGTCTTAGAGCTACAGAGACTGGATAAAGAGCCAACGGATATCTATTAAGAAGATGCTATTACTTACATTACAATATTTTTAGAAAACTGATCTATTCAACAATGGAGTGACCTGACTTAAAGAGCACTGAGTTTCTTGTCACTTACAGTATCTGAGATCTACAATGGATAACCACTTGTCAGAGATACTGACATTGATAATTTCTACTTTGGGTGGGTAGTTAGGCAAGGTTATGTCTTAGGTCAGTTCCAACTCAAAATTTCTATTACTTCAAGTGAAAATGAAAAATCTCTTAGATTTGATGAACTCACAGTGACATGTTTAAGTATCATAGATAATAAATGCCTGCTAGCCAGCTGGGGCCAAGAATGAACTCTTTTTTTTTTTTTATTTTTTTTACACACAATGACTGCTTAAAAATTTATTTGAGGATCTGATAGTGGTTCATCCCCTCAGAGCAGTCATTCTTGAATTAATTTGATATTGTTAGAGGGGCTTATTTTAAGTGGAATAACACACACACACACATATATATATTTTTTCAGGAGTAATATAATAAACTACAGTATTTTTTCACCAGAATTTGTGCTACCAGTAATAAGAACTTGCCATTCTCATGGTAATCTAATAGCAGATATTCTAGTTTTATCGCAAATTCATATATGAACAAAATAATAGGGATTCACATGTATAAGTAGGTCTGAAATATGTCAAGCAATTCCATAAATCTAAGTCAGATTTTCTACATGACAAATAGCCATTATAAATCTCATGCTAAGTGGGTGTTTAAATTTTCAGAAATCAAAACAATTGAAAAATAAAATCAATCATCATAAAAATAAGAACTATAGTTCATCAGTCATGAGATGTCAGAAGGTCCCATATTTCCATAACTCCATTCAATCTGAAATAATCAGAGACAGTGAAAATAAGTTATAAAATACATAAATGTCACTTTCACTTCCCTAGTGTTTTGAACCTGGAAAAATTTAGATTCACAGAGACTCTACTTGGACATTTTATCTCAGTCTACCTCTGCATCACTAGTCTGACTGAAAAAGAGGAAGGAAAAAAAATTGCTGAAGCAAGCTTTGCAATCTGATCTATTTTGTAAGGATCCAATTAATCCAATGACCATGTCATGCTCTGGCTTCTAGTAGCAAAATTAATACCTCTGTTTGAAAGTGATTCATACACTGCATATGCCAATCTTTTCTTCTTTTTTGTATTTTGTATATAGACCTTGGGAACAAATCTATACATTTTTTTCATTAAAATTATAGTTCAGCAATTATACACTACCACCTTGGAGTTTCATTCTATATACTTTGTCTCCTCCATCTACTTCTTGCCAATTCATGAATGAACAATTTTTACAGATTCAGGATCTCTGTGTGAAGTTATTCTCTCTGTGGCTTACACTTTGGCTGTTGGCAAAGAGTACCAGAGACAGCTCAATCTGATGCCAATTTTGGCAGGACTGAATTTAAGCAGTTTTCCAACATATTTGACTCTGATCGACTCTTTTCCTCTGTTTATTTGTATCCTGAGAGAACATAATTATAGGCAACAGTTAAAAAGGAATTAACTTTTTCTTTTACATGAGTCTTCATTACCTTTGCATCAGCAAGAATTAATTGCACCTCAAACCATATTTTCATAGCTCAATCTTTTTCCTTGGATCATACATTAAAATACTGCTAAGTTATTGCTAGTCCACAATGACCTTCTGCTCTTAGAGCCTGATCTGCAGGGAATGCAGATAGAACTGCTTTGGATTGGCACAAAATGTACTATTTGAAACACTGCCCAATAACCAGAGACAGAGGTACTAAAGCAGATGATGTGTAAGCAGGTGCTTTTCAGGCCTCAATGACAGCATTAGGAGCTCTGGTTGAAACAAATCTTTGTTCTGCCAGTTCCCCCACAGTGCACAGTGAAGCATATTCTTTCGCTTTCCAACACCAATGTGCTTGTGGAGGCATGTTTTATATTTTATAAACCGGAATAAGTTTCAGATTCCTTACCCAGCTTTGTACAAACTGCTGAACACTTGTCCTCGTGCCCAGACCATGCCCATGCAATTTGAGTTGTTGATTGTAACAGCGTACCTGTTTTGCTGCTGGGAAAATACAGCTCCATAAGAGCTGTATTAATTTTCTGCTCTGATATAACAAATTACCATACATTTAGTGACTTAAAACAACAAAAATGTATGTTCTGTAAGTTACAAGTCCAATGCAGTTATCACTCAGTTAAAATCAGGTGTTGGTAATGCTGTGTTCCCTTCTGGATACTATGGAAGAATCCCTTTCCCTAACTTTTCCAACAGCTGGCAGCAAGTCACATTCCTTGACTTCTGACCCTCTTTCTCCATCTTCAAAGCCAACAACTTCCATTCAAGTTCTTCTCATATCACAGCACTTTGGACATTCCTTTTGTCCTTGCATCTCTTTTTTCTGATCTTCTCTGACTCTTTTGCAGTTTTAAGGACTCTTAAGTTTACATTTGACCCACCCAGATAATCCAGAACAATAACCTTATCTGGCAATTAAAAACCTTTAATCAATCCAAAAGTTTCACTTCCCTGGCCATATACTGACATATTCACAAGTACAAGGGATCAGGACAAGGACATCTTTGGAAGACCATTATTCTGCTTCCTTCAGCTGTGGTTAGTAATGTGTTTCCTTTATCCTGGGAGGAACTGCTTCATCTCTGATTATGATTCTATTTATATATTTGCTACAAACAATTTTGATATATGACTATAAAATATATACTATTTATTTATATCATATTTCTAGGTGGCAATGCTACCAAGAAGATGGTCTACTATCTCCTTTTGGCTAAAAGCTCATGGGGAGCAGAAGAAGGGAAAAGCAAATAGTTTATGAAACTATGGCTCAGTCCTTTCCCTTAACCAGTATCTTGTATCCTGTGATTCTCAGGGAATAGAATGGAACTCTCCAAATTCATTCACCTCATTTTCTAAAAACTGTCATAGAATATCAAGAGACAACAAAATTCTTGGAAAACTAAAACCTTGGTGATTTTCAAGATGGTGTTGAATTAAAACATATTACATACACAAAGTATATAGAAACTTTGCCAAATTCCAGGAAGCTTCTTTATTTTTTTACCTATAAAGACTTATTACGTGTAACAAATGGATATATATTAAGGGCTACTTTTTTCTTGCTATTAGTACTTAAGAATCATTTTAAAACATAACCTGTCAAGCTGCATTTTTTTCTAAAAGGATGAAATCTGAGTTTTTATTCTGATAATAAAGTATATTAATGTTATTAGAGAAAAATGGCTTTTTTAACGAGCCTCATGGCCCTGAAGATGAGATTGAAAATTTCTTTAATTTTAGCACTAGTACTAGAAAGAAACATACGTTATTTGCTTTGAACATTTAAGGCTAAAACTATGTTTTTTCTCTCACAGCTAGATGAATGTTATTTTTTGAAATAAAACATTAAAAAATATGCACAACTCTATAATTTCAAAAACTTTTAGCTCCAAGATTTTCTTTCCCAGTCCATAATCATAATGCTAACATACTATTCCTTAAATTATATCAAATAAACAAATGACTGAGGGTTTAGACAGATAGATACATAGGTATGGGTATATATGTACATATATACATATCCAGAACAGATAATGTAGTACCTTCCACTGATAGTATTACTAAAAATGAATAATGTCCTTTTAAATATCATTTCATGTTGTGCCACGCTTGAGGAACACATTCCACTATATTTAATTCCATCTATGAAATTTAATTTTATGGAGATGTGTAATTGAAATAAAATATTCACAAAACAAATACATTAAAGTTACAAGTATGCAGCTTACTGACTTCACAAACTGAATAGAGTTGGGTATCCAGCAAGCAGATCAAGTCTTAACAGTACCCCAGAGTCTCTGTATAAAGCTCTTTTCATCACTGTTTCCACTCACAGAAAAACTACCCTGACATCTAACACTATAGACTGATTTTTATTTTATTCGAGCCAAATGCAAATGGAATCATGTAGTATACTTTCTTTTTGTCTTCTTTCATTCAACATTATATTTGTGAGACTCATGTAGTTGTTAAGTTGTTCACTTTCGGTTTTATATTAAATTTCATTGTATGATTATACCAGTTCATCTCTTCATCCCAGTGTACAGGAATGTTGGGTCATTTTCAATTTGGACTATTCAGAGCTTTGCTCTCCTTGTAGGTGTGTTTTTTGTGAAACATATGAGCACACAAACGCATATACACACAAACACACATGTACACAAACACACATACCACACATACATGCACACATACAACACATATTGTTGGACATGTATCCAGAAGTATAATGGCATTCCCTTGTGACTACTGAAATTGAATAGATCTTTAGGTCCTTACCGGCCATTTGCTGTCCTCTGAAGTCACTATATAAATATTTTGTAATTTTTTATTATTCTTTTAATGAATTTTCAAGTGATTACTGCATAGATTATGTAACCAGGGCCCAGGGGTACAACTGCACCTGGCTCCAGGGGTCCCAAAGAGACCAGGTCAGGCCACTTGCTGCTGACAAAAATCCAAAGGCAAAGAGACCAGTGGTGGTGAAACAAGAAAAGAATGTTTCAGTGAGGCCAACACTGGGGAGAGAGTAGACTAACATCTCAAAGACGTTCTCTAAAGTGCTGAAAATACTTGTAGGTTTACAAAAGAAAAATATGGATCAAAGGTTGGTGGGTACATGTGGGTGGGCAGTAAGGTCAGGTCAATCATTCACTGTCTTGGGGTCCTTCACATAGGACTCCATCAGGGTAGCCTCTATTGTGTAAGGGGGTAGTTTTGGTTCCCATCACAGCAGCTTGACCTGCTGAGTTAAGAGATTTTGCCTGATTTAAGAGATAAGCTGGAAAGAAGAACTTAATTAGAAACTAGAGACTGAGGTCAAAATGGAGGAAAGATTTTGACTGACCTCAATAATGACTTATTATGTCCTAATATGTATTAAAACAAAATAATGTTATTAATATAATTTATTGCATTTATTACTCTCAAGATAATTTTAGAATCCTAGAACCTTTTGTTTAATTAGTCTTTTCTATCTCCTCTCTTATTTCCTTCATGCATTTTAAGTTCACCTAATTTCAAAAGTAAGTTCTGATCATGTAGATAATCCTTTTTTTAACTTTAATTTATTTTTTTCAGCGTAACAGTATTCATTGTTTTTGCACAATACCCAGTGCTCCATGAAAAACATGCCCTCCCTATTACCCACCACCTGTTCCCCCAACCTCCCACCCCTGACCCTTCAAAACCCTCAGGTTGTTTTTCAGAGTCCATAGTCTCTTATGGTTCACCTCCCCTTCCAATTTTTTTTTTATAAACATATATAAGATATTTGCAAATGACACATCAGATAAAGGGCTAGTATCCAAAATCTATAAGGAACTTAGCAAACTCAACACCCAAAGAACAAACAATCCAATCAAGAAATGGGCAGAGGACATGAACAGACATTTCTGCAAAGAAGACATCCAGATGGCCAACAGACACATGAAAAAGTGCTCCACGTCACTCAGCATCAGGGAAATACAAATCAAAACCACAATGAGATATCACCTCACACCAGTCAGAATGGCTAAAATTAACAAGTCAGGAAATGAGAGATGCTGGTGAGGATGCGGAGAAAGGGGAACCCTCCTCCACTGTTGGTGGGAATGCAAGCTGGTGCCACCACTCTGGAAAACAGCATGGAGGTTCCTCAAAATGTTGAAAATAGAACTACCCTATGACTCGGCAATTGCACTACTGGGTATTTACCCTAAAGATACAAACATAGTGATCCGAAGGGGCATGTGCACCTGAATGTTTATAGCAGCAATGTCTACAATAGCCAAACTATGGAAAGAACCTAGATGTCCATCAACAGATGAATGGATAAAGAAGAGGTGGTATATATACACAATGGAATACTATGCAGCCATCAAAAGAAATGAAATCCTGCCATTTGCGACAACATGGATGGAACTAGAGGGTATCATGCTTAGTGAAATAAGTCAATTGGAGAAAGACAACTATCATATGATCTCCCTGATATGAGGACATGAAGAAGCAACATGGGGGGCTAGGGGGATAGGAGAAGAATAAATGAAACAAGATGGGATTGGGAGGGAGACAAACATAAATGACTCTCGATCTCACAAAACAAACTGGGGGTTGCTGGGGGGAGGTGGGGTTGGGAGAGGGGGAGGGGGTTATGGACATTGGGGAGGGTATGTGCTATGGTGAGTGCTGTGAAGTGTGTAAACCTGGTGATTCACAGACCTGTACCCTTGGGGATAAAAATACATTATAAAAATAGATAATCCTCTTTTGTGTTGCCACAGAACACTGCATCCTTCAGCAATAGCATTACCATACTGTACTGATTGCTTTGGGTTACTCAATTTGCCTTCCTCACTCAAAGGAGAACATGGTAGTATAATGATTAAGAGTGCTACTTTGACTCCAAATTGCCACGTTCAAATCCCAGGTTTGCCTTTACAAACTTGTTGACTTTGGACATGTTATTAGCCTTTAGTTTCAACATCTATAAAAATGGGAAATTATTAACTCTTACTTTGTAGGTCTATTATGACTATTAAGTGATTTAAAGTCAAAAAGCCCTTAAAACTACATCTTAGTAAGTTCAGTAAAAATTAGTTATTTTATTACCTATGCCTTCTGGTAGAGATCTGTCCAAATTAGAGTATGTTACCTTTATGTTACCATCATTATAAGTCAATAAAATCTTTTATTTTTTCCCCCTAAGACTTATGTAGATTTTTCCTTTCAGGGTATTTTTTTTTTTTTTTTGGAGGTAGGGGGCTTTTTGCTGTTTATTAATTATTTTTTTTTAATCCTAGCTATCAAGTACACCATTACCTTGTTATATCCTATACATTCCAGTTCAAATTTCTGAATCCTAAAAAGTATTTAGATCTTTTCTCTGTTATCATTTCCAAGTACACAGAAAATATTAACTCATTTACACTGGCTCCCTTTGTTTCTCTAAATTGTGTTTTTTGAGACTCTCTATGCCACTGAGTATGATACATGTCACAAAATCTTCTTCTATGCTTTCTGTTGTCAAAGTTATGGTTTGCGATCTTTCATCTGTCTGCTTCTCTAGTCAGGTCCTAATAACCTTATTTGAAAATACTAAGCACACAGTTCAGCAGATGAAAAGGTAAATTTGCCTTAAAATAGTATGGTACTTGATAAAATAAGAGGCAATCAGGATTGGGATCTTGAAACAAAACTGATTAACTAACTTATTGAAGGTCAATCTGTGTCAGAAAGTCAGGAAAAGACGAATGCCAAGATGCTCAGTACGAAATGTGTCTGAAATTTGGAATGAGTAAGATGTATTTGATTTAGAAGGCTGGTTATGGGAATGATTTTCCCTAACAAATGTTATGAGTGCCAATACTATATATAAACAGCTTTTATTCAGAAAATGTAGAAGACTTCTGTTTCTGAAGGTTCAAGATTTGGGTGTCCTGAAGCTATTTTCCAGAAAAATCTCACTGTATCGTAGAATAGATGAGGCTAGCTTAACTTAATCAAATAAATAAGAAAAAAATGAATTTAATGCAAAAACAATTTAGGTATTTATGATTGTATGATAGAGGTCTTACAGTAGACAAAGACCAACCACAGATGTTTAAAAGAATCCTTTATGAGACCTTTTTCAATTTCCATTTTTATTCCTTCATTACTTACGTGCATAAAAATATAGGTTCCTTGTCAATGACAATTTTACAGGTAATTCACTTATTTGCTTGAAAGTTACTTGCTTGTTTCCCCTAAGAAGACTAATAATAAACTTCATTATTCTTAAAAGAATCGATTAAACATAATATAGTTAGATAAAAAAATCCTTTTATGCAGAAGCATTTAGCTGGAAATAGGAAATCATATTTTCTGTCATGTTTCAATGATCATAAGGACATGTAACTAGACTAAGTTACCTTCTCATTTTAATAGAAAATGATTAGTAATTCTTTTCCATAAGGAATATATAATATTAAATATGTTTATATAAAGAACAGGTATAAAAAATTTAATATAGTACTGACAGTAAGTTTTAGCATACCTTTGGGTACCAGATGTGGTTATATGTTATTGAAATTAACTGACCAATTACCATAGCAAAAATGACAACTGTATATTGTCCACTTCAAAACTGTCAACAATAGATATATGCTTACTTCACTGAGTTGACTATCCTTAAAATATTAAAAACTCTTTTATTTTAATTTCATAAGCAGTTTGTTAGTTTTATAAGACCAGAAAAAAAAAATCAGTCCCATTATTTTATAAGCACACATTTTTTCCCCCAAAACTCATTATGTACTCACGAGATATTCCTACCCTACTTCAAATTATCTCTGCATCATGCTCATAACCTCAGCACAAAGTTCAATAGAGGTTTATTGGATATGTTGGCTTTAATCATTGAGAGCTGTAATGATGAAATTTCATTAGGTTTTGTAAATATTCTCAGAGGCCAGTTAAAACTCAGGCTGTCCTGAGAATTGCGCCAGTTTCCAGATGCGCTTACAATAAGAAACTTTTTTCTTTCTGCCTTGAAAAAATATGTAAGTTTTAAAAGCCAGAGTTCTTTGGTAATGTTGCACATCTACAAAATATGTACACAGGGCAATTACTTCTTGGCTATGTTAACTAATATGTAAGTATTTTAGAAAATATTAGATGAATCTTAAAAGTTCGCTAAGGTCATTAGCCCGCAATAGGAAGGTTGAACCAAAAAATCTGATGAAAACTGATTATTAAAAAAGAAATCTGTGACAGCAAATGTCATTTCCAATCAATAAGTCTTAGGGCAATTTTTATTCTTTTTTTTTGTATTTTTAACCACAACATTTTAATATGTGTGTGTGTATAGAAATAAAGTTCTTTGATATTTTTCTTAAGTAACCAGCTTTATAAAACTTTTTTTTTTTTTTTATTTATTTGACAGAGAGAGATCACAAGTAGGCAGAGAGGCAGGCAGAGAGAGAGGAGGAAGCAGGCTCCCCACGGAGCAGAGAGCCTGATGCGGGGCTCGATCCCAGGACCCTGAGATCATGACCTGAGCCGAAGGCAGCGGCTTAATCCACTGAGCCACCCAGGCGCCCCCAGCTTTATAAAACTTTTATTATTTTTCTATTTTGAATACTTTTCCCTAAATGACATGAAATGCCAGTTTTAGGCTTAGTTTTGTGGACAATTAGACACACCAAAAAGTCACCACCACAGAATTATTGTTTAGTGAGAGGCCTTAAGCATGGAAATTGCTAAAATAAACTTTTCTAACCACAATGGTGAATGGTTTATTCACAGAGGTAATGGAACTATTTGAGCCACTTAAAGAAATCAAATTATGTAGTCGCATTACCACCATTGCAAAACAGCACTGTTTTATTAAAAATCTGTATTACTTTTTTTTTTCCATTTTATTTATTTTTTCAGCGTAACAGTATTCATTCTTTTTGCACAACACCCAGTGCTCCATGCAAAACGTGCCCTCCCCATTACCCACCACCTTTTTTACTTGCTCCTTTTCCCCACTACTCCCTCATCCTCACCAAACCAAGTCATAACAGTGTAACAAGAAAGTTCACAAGTTATGTTTTAATCTACACAAAATAGTAAAAATTAACATTCTGGTATTATTTTTCAAATTTAAAGAACAAAGAAAACATTCTGCACTCTTTACTTCCTAAGATCTGGGTTTTCTTAAAAATCATGAAATAAAAAAAAATCATGAAATGATTTACATGTAGCATGGCAAATTTTTTTGAAAACAAATATATTGGTATACTTTTAAAGCAATATTGTTCAACATGTATTGAGTGTTTATTTGCTTTACATAAGCTGATTTCCTTTAAAACAATGGTTAATTGCTTATACCCATTTTAATACTAAAAAAATTGAGATTCTTCAATATCGTATCCAACTTAAAAAGAGTGTCATCCAGTTCAAAAGCCTATGTTAAATAATTAACCATTCTCAATTCTCTAAATGGCTTGATCTAATGTGGACCACTATGATTACAAATTTGAAAGGAGGAAGGTAACTTAGAAGATAATAAGATATTTGAGAAAAGATACATTACCATGAAATATATTTTCCATGACAGGATTAACTAAAAAAGTCAAATTTTAGTTACATTAAATGTGGATATATCAAACACTGGAAAGGGAGAAAACTTTCCAAGAGATGAAATTCTTATGATGGGCCAGGGATGGGAAAAGGATTCAAATTCTTATGAAAAGCTATACACAATTTTAAAAGGCACACAAAGAAATACTCTATTTGGGTCTTTGGATATCTTTGTTTTCTTTCCTACTTTTAGCAGTCTGAATTCCATGTTGTTTTAGTGACCAAGCAAAATCATATGTATCCACACACACACATACCCTAAAAAATGTGTTCATGTGTATATGTGTGCCTCAATATATGTATGCATCATTTTCTATTTCATACCACTTATATTTTTATCTGTATTATCATATTTGCCATTAAATGATTGTTTGCTAAGTAGCACTATAGAATTTTTTTTATTTATTTTTTATTTTTTATTTGTTTATTTACAGCATAACAGAGTTCATTGTTTTGGCATCACACCCAGTGCTCCATGCAGTACATGCCCTCCCTATTACCCACCACCTGGTTCCTCAACCTCCCAACCCCCCGCCCCTTCAAAACCCTCTGGTTGTTTTTCAGAGTCCATAGTCTCTCATGGTTCATCTCCCCTTCCAGTTTCCCTCAACTCCCTCTCCTCTCCATCTCCCCATGTCCTCCATGTTATTTGTTATGCTACACAAATAAGTGAGACCATATGATACTTGACTCTCTCTGCTTGACTTATTTCGCTCAGCATAATCTCTTCCAGTTCCGTCCATGTTGCTACAAAAGTTGGGCGCCTGGGTGGCTCAGTGGGTTAAAGCCTCTGCCTTCGGCTCAGGTCATGATCCCAGGGTCCTGGGATCGGGCCCCGCATCAGGCTCTCTGCTCAGAAGGGAGCCTGCTTCCTCCTCTCTCTCTCTGCCTGCCTCTCCGCCTACTTGTAATTTGTCTTTCAAATAAAAAAAAAAAATCTTAAAAAAAAAAAAAGTTGGGTATTCATCCTTTCTGATGGAGGCATAATACTCCATTGTGTATATGGACCACATCTTCCTTATCCATTCATCCGTTGAAGGGCATCTTGGTTCTTTCCACAGTTTGGCGACCGTAGCCATTGCTGCAATAAACATTGGGGTACAGATGGCCCTTCTTTTCACTACATCTGTACCTTTAGGGTAAATACCCAGCAGTGCAATTGCAGGGTCGTAGGGAAGCTCTATTCTTAATTTCTTCAGGAATCTCCACACTGTTTTCCAAAGTGGCTGCACTAACTTGCATTCCCACCAACAGTGTAAGAGGGTTCCCCTTTCTCCACATCCTCTCCAACACACGTTGTTTCCTGTCTTGCTAATTTTGGCCATTCTAACTGGTGTCAGGTGGTATCTCAATGTGGTTTTAATTTGAATCTCCCTGATGGCTAGTGATGATGAACATTTTTTCATGTGTCTGATAGCCATTTGTATGTCTTCGTTGGAGAAGTGTCTGTTCATATCTTCTGCCCATTTTTTGATATGATTATCTGTTTTGTGTGTGTTGAGTTTGAGAAGTTCTTTATAGATCCTGGATATCAACCTTTTGTCTGTACTGTCATTGCAAATATCTTCTCCCATTCCGTGGGTTGCCCTTTTGTTTTGTTGACTGTTTCCTTTGCTGTGCAGAAGCTTTTGATCTTGATGAAGTCCCAAAAGTTCATTTTCGCTTTTGTTTCCTTGGCCTTTGGAGACATATCTTGAAAGAAGTTGCTGTGGCTGATATCGAAGAGGTTACTGCCTATGTTCTCCTCTAGGATTCTGATAGATTCCTGTCTCACGTTGAGGTCTTTTATCCATTTCGAGTTTATCTTTGTGTATGGTGTAAGAGAATGGTCGAGTTTCATTCTTCTACATATCGCTGTCCAGTTTTCCCAGCACCATTTATTGAAGAGACTGTCTTTTTTCCATTGTATATTTTTTCCTGTTTTGTCGAAGATTATTTCACCATAGAGTTGAGGGTCCATCTCTGGGCTCTCCACTCTGTTCCACTGGTCTATGTGTCTGTTTTTATGCCAGTACCACGCTGTCTTGGTGATCACAGCTTTGTAGTAAAGCTTGAAATCGGGTAACGTGATGCTGCCAGTTTTGTTTTTGTTTTTGTTTTTCAACATTTCCTTAGCAATTTGGGGTCTCTTCTGATTCCATACAAATTTTAGGATTATTTGCTCCAGCTCTTTGAAAAATACCGGTGGAATTTTGATCGGAATGGCATTAAAAGTATAGATTGCTCTAGGCAGTATAGACATTTTAACAATGTTTATTCTTCCAATCCAAGAGCATGGAGCAGTCTTCCATCTTTTTGTGTCTTCTTCAATTTCGCACTATAGAATTTTTAATAATTTTAATTAGCTATACATCATGGCCTATCTTGTATAGCACATCCTGAGGGCTATGTAGTAAAAAATTAAAATTTTGTTGAGCAGGTAAGATAAAAATCTTAGAAGCTTTGACTATCATACACTGAGGACAGCTGTGGTATTAAAAGCTAGTGGCTAGAGAACAATCATCTAAGACAAAATTGATAGTACATATTGACCACATAAGTACCGTCAGAGTGGAAAACACACACACATACAAACACACAGTATCTATTGAGGAAAACAGACACAGAGCGTTTTATGTGAAAATATCTTAATTTGCTTAAATTTTTCTCTTCCCTTGCTCTCAAATTAGTGCTGGCATACTTCAGAACATCCAATAGCTTCTAGTCTTCACATATTTTTAAAAGTTTTACTAAGAGTGAGTTAATTACTTTATGTGCTGACATTATTTAGATCAGGTAGAAGCTGATGTTTTGGAAGTTGAGCTAAATTCAGTCTCCTTCCCAATAAACATAAAGTTTAATTAAGCAAAGTCCATGTGTTTGCTAGGAAAATCCAGCTTTAAGGTGAGTTCCCTAGACTACTTCCTCAGAAAGGACAAACATAACACATATAGATATACATTACGATACACATTCACCACATAGATACTCCAGGCCAGAATTCTTTCATTAACCCTTGACTATAGAAAATTTCTAGATCTAAAAGTGATGTTGGGAAAACTGAATCTGGATTGCAAATGTTTTGTTTCCCAAATAGGTATGCAGGGGGTGTGTGTGTGTGTGTGTGTGTGTGTGTGTGTAAGAGAGAGAAATAATTACATGTTGTCTATCCTCAATTAGTTACAGTGGTATTACATAATCAGCTTTAGTTTTCATTAGAAAATATCTGAAAAAAATCCTTTTTATCTACTTAATACAAATTTGTTATTTGTTCTTTTCAATAATAATGAAAAATGGGTTTGTCAATATTTTGAATACCTGGTTTTACGGACTGAATTGTGTTTCTGCAAAATCCATATGTTCAGATCCTAACCCAAGTGTGACTATATTTGGAGATAGGATCTTTAAGTGCTAATGTCTGTTAAAGAAGGTCATAAGCGACACCAATAGGATTGAAGAAGAAGAAACATTATGAGTAAATTCCCAAAGAAAAACCATGTGAGGACATGGTGAGAAGGTAACCATCTGCAAACTAAAAAGTACTCACTAGTACCCAAAGTTGCCAGCACTGTGAAAAAATACATCTCTGTTGTTTGAGTCACCCAGTCTGTGGTATTTTGTTATGGCGGCCCTAGAAGGTGAATCCACTCTGTTTTACTGTTACACGTGGCATCTCATTTAATCCAGTAAGATCTCTCAGGATATTCAGGGGCACAGAAATAATTTAAATTTGGACTTCATTTAAAGTATTTTTAAAATTTACCCTTCTTATATCTTTCTGAATCCCACAGAATATGGAAACAAAATAACAAGTAAAAGTTGAGAACTTAAATATTGAGCATATTAAAATTTACCAATCTAAAAATAATTTGTAAAATCAAGGTATCAGAATGTACATTCCCTAATTCTTTAGTTTGTCTGAACATTTCATAATCCTGTTTTTTAAAAACAGATTTGGTAATTCCTTTAAATGACAATAGTCTTAGTGTTATGAAACTGAAGATTGTTGTCCTTTGTTTTGTGGGATTAGTCAATTTTAAATGCAAAAGTAATGGCCATATACAGGTAACCTAAGAATTGTCAGCATCAATGCTGACAAAGAGTCATAAAACAATTATCTAAAGATGACTGAAGATAAAAAGGAGGATGAGGACAAATAATTTACTGTGAGGTAATATCTATGGCCAGCCACTGAATTATGTATCTGCACTTCAGACTCTATCATAGATTAAAATCCAAGATTCATGTTCTTAGGTATAAGCTTTTTCCTACTAATTTTATGGTCTGACTGCTATATAAGATGTAAATACACTACACATAGAATCTATTGAGAGATTTTGTAAGGTCTCTAATTATGAACTTCAACTTGGGCATGTAAGCATATAATTAAAAGTATGCCTCCCTTAGTTATGTGATGAATTAATATATATTTAAAAAGTGCCATCTAAATGTCTAGAATAATATTTTACTCCAGTGACCTTAAGGTAATAAATGGAATTGATATCCATGATTATGTACATAAAGACTTGTATTAAGAGCAATCTTTTAAAAAGTATACATTATAAAGATTAGAAATTAATCAGATGTCTTTCTTCGTAATGCTAAGCAGTGACTCTGTTACATTTCAGATCATTTATTCCACAGCACAGTTGTTAGAAGCTCATATGTGATAATCACTCTATGAGCTCTGTGAGTTTACAATATGCAAGAGAGAGTAATATACAATACAATATACAATATGCAAGAGAGAGTAAAAACACACACGCACGCATCGCACACACACCAGAATTTCAAGAAAATACAACATGGAGATTTTAGTACTGTTTTAAGTAGAACAGAGTAGTCATGGAAGGTGTTTTTGAGAGTGGCATTTAAGCTGAAACCAGAATACTGAAGTTTTAGAAGAGAAGTAAGAGAACTTAGCAGGAGAAAACAACTGAAAGTATGTTCAGTATTTGTCATGGGGGAAAGAACATGTTAAAAAAATGAAAAAGGATGGGGCACCTGGGTGGCTCAGTGGGTTTAGCCCCTGCCTTCGGCTCAGGCAATGATCTCAGGGTCCTGGGATCGAGCCCCACATCGGGCTCAGCAGGGAGCCTGCTTCCCCGACCCCCACCTCTCTCTGCCTGTCTCTCTGCCTACTTGTGATCTCTCTCTCTCTCTGTCAAATAAATAAATAAAATCTTTATTAAAAAAAATGAAAAAGGATGAGAAAGATAGTGTGTGGAGAAAGGTTAACAAATGAAAAGAGATAGAAAAGTCAGGTAATCAAGTGTTGTAGTCCTATCAAGGAATTTAGATTTTCTAATTTAACAGGAAATAATAAAATATTTTAAGAAAGATGAAATACTAAGACTTCTTTTAGCTACTCTATAAATTTGGCAGATGTTGGTACAATCTACTGAGATAGATGATAAATTTTTAAATATTGCTTTCTTTTTAAAAATTTATTTCAATCAGGAATAAAGGGTTCAGCTTAAGACATGTTAATACTGGGATCACTCTAATGCATCAATATGGAGAGCCTGTTAGAAAGATTTCTATAAGAAAGGTCTGGAAAAATTATTTTTAAGTTACAAGTTTTGGTAAATAGAGGAGATACAAAGTTGCGGGAAATGAAGAAATTAGCTAGAAAAACAATATAGATATAAGGGAGAGGCCTTTGAAGGTCTGGCAAAGGAAAGAGAAAAAAAAAAAAACTAGAAAGGAAATTAGGATTGTGCATGTCATGGAAGATAAGGAAAGAGGGATCCAGGAAGGAGTAGTCAACTCTGTCAGTATTGCTAAGAGGTCAAGTAAGATGAGAACTGAAAACAGATCCTCTTTTTGACTATTGATAGTGAACTTGGAAAGGAAGTTTTAGTAGAGAAATGGGAACCAAAGCCTTATCAAAATATATTAAATGAACGCACAGAAGTTTCATATAAAAATTTTATTGGGAGATATTTATAAAAGCCTAAATAAATGGAAAGATCCAAAATTCAATATTTTAATGATGTCAAGTTTTCTCTAATGTAGCTATAGATTCAAAGCCATCTCCATAAAAATTAACAGATTTTTTTAAACTAGGAATATGAACTTAAAAATGTATGTATCATGATGTCCAAGAAAATTTTGAAGAAGGATAGGATGGCTTAGGGGGACTTGCCTTATCTGATAATAAATGTATTAGAAATCTTTAGTAATAGAAACACTGTTATAGTGAAAAAATGATAAATCAATGTCAACTAAGCAGGAAATAGAAACTTAAACTCACGCATACATGGATACTTTTTTATGTGGGTATAACCACATATTGGTGGAAAAGGACAGGATTTTTCAATGAATTACTGTAGAACAACACAGTAAAGGACTTAGAAAATAATATAATACATAGCATCTGTATGTTTCCTGGATATGTTGAGACTTCTAAAACAAAGACAAAAAACACTAGCTTTCCCAAAAAGATTAATCAGAATAACATTAAAACATATCTATCATCAAAACAAACTAAAAGGCAAGTTAAAACAGTAGCCTTATAGTGGAAAAAGTGTGTGCCATAAATTTAATCTAGCATCCAGACTATTTAAAGAGCTCCTAAGGATCAACAACGCAAAAAACGAAAATCTACTACCAAGAAAGGCAAACAACTTGAACGAACTGTTTACAAAAGAGAAAATGCAAATGGCCAATAAATAAAAACATTAAATAACGCCTAACCTAATTAGAAATAGAAGAATTCTAATTAAAACCACAGACAAATACTGCTACACACTCACCAAATTTGAGGGGAGTGAGGGAAGTATGTCAATACAAAATGTTGGTGAAGAGGTGAAGAAAAAAGAACTTCTGGTAGCATTTTAATCGGTATTTTGACTTGGGAAAACACGTAGTCTCAGAAAAGTTGAAGATACATTTAGCCTATGATTAGCAACTCCACTTCTAGACTGATTCCTTAAGGAAAATTGGTGCATATGTTAACACCGGAGACATATACAAGAGTGTTCATGTCGGCCTTGCTTGAGCAAATGCTGAAAACAACCCAAAAGTCCCTCAACATTCAAATCAATAAATAAATTATAATAAGCACTGTACAGCAACAACAATGGATTAATTGTGATTATATGCAAAATGCATAAAAAAACACAGTATTTAGGAAAGAGGAAGACATAAGCAAATATATATTGTTCAATTTTTATATACTTTATTAAAGCTGTCAAACTAAAATAATTTTAAATAATTTACACAGTGATTTTAAAAAAGCAAAAGCAATTAAATAATTAACATAACAGCAGGAGAGTGGTTACTCATAGGGTTGATGGAAGTGGTTATAGTCTCTATGTAAGGCTTTGGGGGTACTGGCAAATTTTCTATTTCTTAACTAGGTCAAAAATCTTGTTTGCTCAAGGGTTTACTTCAGAATTATACTTGAAATTGCACATGTATTTATATGCATTTGTGTGCATATTAATGCACTAGTCTGTGTGCTAATGCTAAAAACATACACACAAAGCAGAATTAGTGGAATTTTAAGTGGTGACTCTGAAGAAGTTTGGCTATAAATAGGGGCAGAGCCATAAGATGGTTATAGAAAGATGTAGGGTTAAGATGGATTTTGTAAACATGGGTGGTGCTCAAGCATTTTATTGATGCAAAAAGTCAGCCTTAAAAATAATCTTTTCGGGGCGCCTGGGTAGCTCAGTGGGTTAAAGCCTCTGCTTTCAGCTCAGGTCATGATCCCAGGGTCCTGGGATGGAGCCCCACATCAGGCTCTCTGCTCAGCAGGGAGCCTGCTTCCTCCTTTCTCTCTGCCTGCCTCTCTGCATACTTGTGATCTCTCGGTCACATAAATAAATAAAATCTTTAAAATAAAATAATAATCTTTTCATCTCCCACAAACATGCTTGTTAATATCTTTCTTTACTTCATTATTACCACATTTTTTCTATTAGAGATAATAGTTTGCATTTTGAAAGTTACTCTCTTCTAAATCTCTAGTATCTATAGTATCACAAAACACGCTTATGGAAAGCAAGTACTTCCTGAGATAGTTTTAGCTTTGAGAATTTACAGCAAAAATAATTTCCAGTTAAATAATATTCACATGACTATACTTCAGTTGGAAAGGCAAGAGAATAACAATACTATATAACAGATTTTTTAGGTGATGCACACATTCTACAATAATAACAGAATAAAAATGTCATTTCTTGCTGGAATTCACTTACAGCAAGAAACATTGTTTGAAAAAGAACAGTTAATAGCAAAGGAAAGGGAAATTACTAAAACAAGGTAAAATTGTCCTAATACGAAATGCCAAAAAACATTCGTATATACCACTTTGGATTTTTTCCAGCCTTCCTGAAGTATAACTGATAAAAATTACTTATATTTATGTTGCATGATGTGATTTTTAAGGTGTACAATGAAATAATTATATATGTATATAGTGAAATTATCACAATCAAGTTAATTAGTACATCTAATGTCTCACAAAATACATCATATTTTTCCTTTTTGTGTGTGTTGACAATGCCTAAAATTAATTATCCTGCCAAATTTTTTTTAAATGAAATATAACTTTTTTTAAATTGTTTTGGTGGTGGAGGGCAGATTACTTTTTTTTTTTAAAGATTTTTATTTATTTATTTGACAGATAGAGAGCACCAAGTTGGCAGAGAGAGAGCAGGGAAGCAGGCTTTTCGCTGAGCAGAGAGCCCAATGCGGGGCTCCATCCCAGGACCCTGGGATCATGACCTGAGCCAAAGGCAGAGGCTTTAACCCACTGAGCCACCCAGGCGCCCCTATCCTGACAAATTTTAAGCATAAAGTATTAATATCTATAATCGTAAGTATATCAGATCCCAGAACTTATTCATCTTATAAATAAAAGTTATACCCTTTGATCAGTATCTTCCTATTTCCTCACTCCCTAGCTTGTGCGATAATATTCCACTCTGCTTCTATGAGTTTGACTTTTTTATATTCCACACATAAATGATATCATAGAGTATATGTCTTTCTGTACCTGGTTTATTTCACTAAGAATAATATCCTCTGGGTTCATCCATGTTACCACAAATGGCAAAAGTTTCCTCATTTTTTCAGTTGAAAATATTCCATTGTATATATAGATCACATTTCCTTTATTCACTTCTTGATAAATACTTAATCTGTTTCAACGTCTTGACTTTTCAGAATAATGTTGCACTGAACATATAGTGCAGACATCTCTTCAAGACGGTGACTTCATTTCCTTTGGATATATAGCCAGGAATGGAACTGCTGAACCATATGACAGTCCTATGTTTAATTTTTTGAGTAACCTCCACACTGTTTTCTATAATGGCTATACCAATTTACCTCAGATTATAAGTGATTCTATATTCATATGAAGAATAAAGAATTGGGCAAAATTTATGACCTAAATTAAATGATGATACAACCATAGAGAGGAAATAAAAATACATTAACTGCTTCAGAGTATATGTATTTTTTATTTTTTATTTTTCCAAGCGAGAGAAAGCATGCACATGCACATGCGCACTAAATGTAGGGAGTAGGGGGTGGGGGGAGTAGCAGAGGGCGAGAGAGAATCTCAAGTGGACTCCATACTGAGCATGGAGCCCCATGTGGTGCTCAATCTCATGACCCTGAGTTCATGACCAGAACTGAAATCAAGAGTTCGACTGAGCCACCCCGGTGTCCCCAGAGTATACTTTTTTTTTTTAAATTCATATGTTAAAATTTTGGAGATAACCAATTTTTAGTTGTCTTTTATGATTGCTCTATTATTCAAAAAATACATAGCATATGACTTAGAATGACTAAGTATATCAGAATATAAGTATTCTTATGACTAAGTATATAAGAATGAACAAAGAAAATGTATATGTGTCTACATGTGTGTAGAGTTGTACACTCCTTTCTTCACCATTTTATCAGATTCCAGTGCTTTGTAAGAGAAGACTCAGGTCTCTTTACATTCTTCCATTTCTGTTCCAGGGCAATAGTATTTCTATGCTGTGATTATTTTGTGTCTCATATTTCACTGTTCTTCCATGGATAGAAGAAATTTATTCACATGGGATGGGATAAAAATGTGGCAGGTCAATGTCTTTACTCTGTGCTCATATTCCACCACTAAATCACTGCTGATCCTGCCAAAACAAGAAACTAGTTCATTGATTTACAATATGAATGGCCTCTGTCTATTGGTATAAACACACAAAGCAGAGAATCTTTCAGAACTTTGTAATGAAAAGTCTTGGATGTGAGATGAATGACCTACAAAAGATGAGGAAATCTACCCCTTTCTTCACCTCAGTAATCTCTGTTCTGTGAGGAGAGAGTTGATTTCTGCTCAAGGGATATAAAACTGCCCATCTTCAGGTGCATCAAAATTCTTAGCAATACCAGGGGCCTTGAATGAATTAAGCTTTGTATATATACCTATAAAGAAAGGTATTTTTTTAAATAAATGCCCATAGTTTAACTACAGGTGTGTGTGTGTGTGTGTGTGTGTGTGTGTGTGTGTGTGTGTGTGTACACCCCTAATTAAACAGTTTTCTTTCACTAATACCTTCTCAAACAAATTTTGTGTCTTGCTACATTTCTCATTTTATAGGAAAGATCATAAAAATCACTCTGATTTTTCCTTTATAAATTTTATTAGAGTTGTTCCAATAACAATCTTTGCTCTCCAAAGTGTACTCTACTTTTCAATATTCCAACCTAATTTAGCCTAAGTTGTTCTCTAACTCACTCAACATTCTTAAAAAAGGATTTCTGATCTGCATTTATCCGACAAGGTGATGCATCTTTTTGAAGTTTTGTCTTCCATCACATCATGATGCCTGTCACTCATGTGACAAGGAGTTTAAGATGAATGGAGTTAAGGAGAAAGGTCAAATAAAATGCATTGCCAGCCTCTAGCATGACACAATCCATCAAATGAAAGAGCAAAACCTCTTTAGCCTGTAAGTATTCACTTACAAATTGTCAAATGTTCATGATAATCTAAACTTCTGGGATAAACTGAAAGTGAACCTTGTTTTCAAAAATGGGAAGTGGCACTAATTGAATGAAAATAAAAGTGAGCAACAGATCTTTCATCTTCAAGCATTTTTTTTTAAATGGACATCATACTAAATTACATCTTCAAAATTTTGTTTTATTTCAGTGTTTGACTTGATTTAGATTTAAAACAAAATGCTTCGATGTTAGGAACTTGCCTTAAGTGTACTTCCAAGATAGCACCAAATTTAATTCAGTGATTTCAGCAGGTAAGAAATGAACTCACCTGCTCAGGTGTTAATATGTGCAACTTTGTATTTTACTGTCTTAGAGCACAAGAGTTGGTGAAAAGATCAAGGATCATAAATTTGGATATTTTCAGGGGAAAGTAGTTGTGTTCTAAAGGGGAAAAAGTGGTTATGGATGGCCAAAGGGACAAATGTGATTGTAGTCAAATCACTAGTTGGATTTACTACAAAAGTTGAGGTTGCAAAATTACATGTTAAAATTGGTTTTAACTTTTGCACTTTCTAACTACAAAATTTGGGATTGATACTCATATCGACCTTGAGAGAAATAATTATTGCAGTAAAAACTCTAAGTAGTTAACAACTACAAAATAGTAATACCTTGTTAAAAAGGTTACATAATGCCTGACTTTTGGAATCCCAATAAAAACTAATGGAGGGGCGCCTGGGTGGCTCAATGGGTTAAAACCTCTGCCTTCAGCTCAGGTTATGATCCCAGGGTCCTGGGATTGAGCCCCAAGTTGGGCTCTCTTCTCAGCAGGGAGCCTGCTTCCTCCTCTCTCTGCCTACCTCTCTGCCTGCTTGTGATCTTTGTCTGTCAAAAAAAAACCAAAAAACAAAAAACAAAAAACACCTGATGGAATAAGATCAATCAGCAGAAAAAACAATTTGGAAAAAAAAAAGTCAATTTTGTACAGCAAATTTCTTACTCTTTACTTGAGAAAAGGGCTGTCCTGATGATTCCAAGAAAATTCACTCAAATTTCCTAATTAATGTTCTTTATGCTGGTGATTCCAAGAAAATTCATTCAAATTTCCTAATTAATATTCTTTGCAAGTTAAAAAAATCACCTGAACTTTAACTTTTTATTTCACTAAATGAAATTTTCCCCATGCTTAAATTAATGTCTTTTATTCTCAACTCTGGAATTAAAACATAATCATTCAATATATTCAAACTGAGCTTAATAGTACTTCCAAAAGAAATATCTTTATATTTTTAATTTAAACTAGTTTACTAATTCCATAAGCAAGGCTGGTTTATTAATAGAGATTATTCATATTTTAAAGTAATTCATTATAAGCATGATTTAATACAAATTTTTAATCACTTTTCTTGTGCTATATAAAATTTCCCATTTATATCAGGTACTTCCATATAAACATAAAATGAGGACAATCTATGTATGGAAATTATTTGTATATTGTTTGTAGTGACCCGAAATATTTTATTGTATACCATAAATATCCTTCCCTTAAGACTGGGTTTTAGATGCATATAATAATCATTGTATTTTCTTAGTTCACTTTGTTTTTTACTTCTTAGTCAGCATCTCAGATAAAATTTTTGATCAGTTTGTGAGAAATGCACACTCATTATTATTATAAATTTTGTTAAGAAATTTTATCATACCTGAGAATTAAGATATTTTGATAAATTTCTACTAACCCAATTTTTATGATGTGATTTTTTTTTTCTTTTTAAAGGAAATCAGTTACTTAGGAATGAGGTAAGAACTTGTCACTAGTGGGGCAGATAAGTATTTTCCAAGTAAAAAATGTAAAAGAATTATTTTTAAAGTTAATGTTCTCAGATGATATCTAATCATTTCTTGGGCACACTTTAGAAAAGACAGTTCCAAGATACCAAATAATAAGATCACAAATAAAATTTTCAATAATATTACATTATTGAGAATCTGATATCACAGGAAAAAAATTACAAGAAAAAATTTGAAAAAAAAGTTTTACCCTTTGCCTTGCAACCACACTGTCCTCACACACTACTGAGAAGTAGACTTTGTTGTTGTTTTTAGTAAAATCTAATCACTACAGAAACATTACAAATATTTTACATTATTAATGGACTGATCACAATGCATTTAGCAAACAGTATCTGAAAAGAACTACTATTTGCCATGAAACCATTTCTGCAGCTGCTTAGAGTGGGCTAACATTTTTGAGTAATAAAAATTAGGCTTCTCAAGTGTAAGGTGACAACAATAAGCTGCTTTAGTTGTGACTGAAATTGTAATTTCATCGGAGACACTGGATCAGGTAGGTGATGTCTCTCTGAAGTGATTGTCATTTAAGAATCCTGCATTTCAAGCTGACAACCAAGATACATGGAAGTTGATGAGCCACCAGGCACCTCAGGGCTACTTATTTCAAATCAGATGGAACACAGGAAGGAGGCATAGCCACCTGTCACATCATAACATAGTTGAACATATTGGCAAGGGAAGAAGGTTGCAGGCCCAAAGAATAAAAAAAGAAAAAGAAGTAGTACATAAAATGATGATTCACAGTACTTCATTCCAAGATCTGGTTACTTGCTTTCTACCAAACACCTATAAGAGTTGCATATATTTTAAAATGAAACTATGGCAGATTGTACAAGATTAACTTTATAGAAATGATTGAGCTTTAAATTGTTGCTAACCAAACTGTTCTAAGGCCAAACAGCTTGTTGTAGGAAATAATCAGTGTCTCCAGTGCATAGTAAAATCTGAAATTATACACATAGTATAGAAGTGTTTTTAAGAATAAAATTTTAAAAAATAACTTGCTATTCCAATTAAAATAATAGAAAATTAATGGGTTAATTAAAAGTACACATAGAAAAAATGTCTTGTATTTATGAATAGTCTCTAGTGTTATAGGAATTTTCCATTTTCCCAGTTTTATCGAGATAAAACATAATGAGTTACGTACATATTGCAAAGTGATTGTAAGTTCAGTTACCATCTTCACTTTACACAGTTACAAATTTTTTTATGATGAGAACTTTTAGATTTACTGTCTTAGAAACTTTTAAATATACAATACAGTATTGGTAATTATAGTCACCATGCTGTACATTATATCTCCACATTATCTTCTAACTGGAAGCTTATATATTTTGACTACTTTTACTCATTTCTCTACCCTCTAACCCTCATTTCAGCAAATACTGATCTAAAACACTGTAAACCTGGCGATTCACCGACCTGTACCCCTGGGGATAAAAATACATTATATGTTTATTAAAAAAAAAAAATTGGAAGGGGAGATGAACCATAAGAGACTATGGACTCTGAAAAACAACCTGAGGGTTTTGAAGGGTCAGGGGTGGGAGGTTGAGGGAACAGGTGGTGGGTAATAGGGAGGGCACGTTTTGCATGGAGCACTGGGTGTTGTGCAAAAACAATGAATACTGTTACGCTGAAAAAATAAATAAATTAAAGTATTTTCTAAGTTCACAAGCATATTGCAGGATAAATTAAAGGTTGAAAAAGCAACTGGAGCAAAAAATAAAAAGCATTCATATAAGGGTCAGGGGTGGGAGGTTGGGGCAACCTGAGGGTTTTGAAGGGTCAGGGGTGGGAGGTTGGGGGAACAGGTGGTGGGTAATGGGGAGGGCACGTTTTGCATGGAGCACTGGGTGTTGTGCAAAAAGAATGAATACTGTTACGCTGAAAAAATAAATAAAATGAAAAAAAAAATAAAAAAAATAAAACACTGATTCTTTCTCTGAGTTTATTTTTTTTAAGAATCCACATATATTTAAGATAATACAGTATTTGTATTTCTCTGTGTGACTTACTTCATTTAGCATAATGCCATCAAAGCCCATCTATGGTGTCACAAATGACAGGATTTCTCTTTTTATGGCTATATATATACACAGACATACAAAACACATACACACACGCATATATACTAATACACACACACACACACACCACAGTTACTTTATCTATTTGTCCTTGGATACTTAAGTTGGTTCCTTGTCTTGGCTATTGCAAATAATGCAGCAATGAACATAGAGATGCAAATATCTCTTTAACATAGTGATTTTTAAAAATTTTTATTATGTTCAATTAGCAAGAATATAGTAGATCATTAGTTTTTAATGTAATGTTCAATGACTCATTAAAAATATAAAATTTAAAAAACAAGATGTATTTTGTTTCCTTTAGTATATCCAAAAGTGGGATTGTTGGATCAGATGGTAATTCACTTTTTAATAGTTTTTAGTAGTAAACTCCATATTGTTTTCCATGGTGGCTGTACCAGTTTACATTCCCACCAACAGTAAACAAGAATTCTTTTCTCCTTACAACCTCACCAATACTTGTTTCCTCTAATCTTTTTCATGACAATCAATCTAACAGGTGTGTAAGGGTTTGCCATTGCAGTTTTCATTTTTATTTCCCTGTTGATTAGTATCTTGAGCCCCATTTCATGTATCTGTTCACCATCTATATGTTTTCTTTGAGATATATGTCTATTCAGTTTCTCTGCTCATTTTTAGGTTTTTTGTTTGTTTGTTTGTTTTCTGTATTGAGTTGTATGAGTTCTTTACATATTTTGGATAGAAACCCCTTATCAGATACATGCTTTGAAAATGTTTTCTCCCATCACATATTTTGTAGATTTCATGAATGCTACATTCGTCTTTTCTAATACATAGTTAATGGGCTAGAGAATGCTTTTAGAAGAACAATACTTCTTACCATGTACCATGATCATATTACGAAGTATGGTGCTACAGACAGAACATGACTAGAGACATGTTTGCAAACAGTGATTGTGTAATGATAGGAAAATAGTACACTAAGGTGCTATTTTGTGAAAAGAAAAAAATTAAGTTTTCATGTAGAATGTAATTAACATTTTTTATACAATTGTATTTTAATAATGTGTGAGAAACTAAAACTCATATATAAAAGCAATACCCTCACTTCAAAAAGTAAGTTATTTGGGATCCCTGCTAATATTTAAGCTGAATCGCTATTGTTATTCTTCAGACCTCCAGCAAATGCTGTTCTACTAAGAATCAGAGATCTCTAGCCCTAGAACAGAAAATAGCATAAAATGTGCATAATAAGTTTGCAGAATATTAGTCAAAATTAATAGTTGTATCCTAGGACACTGAGTTTGAGACTTAAGATGACTATGTAGGTCCCTGTTATAATAGTGGGCTGACTATATAATTAATAATCTCCTTGATTTATGAAAATATGTTTAAATTCAGTAATAGTTAATGCGAAACCAGATGTAAAATCCAAATGCACTAATCTTTACAAAGTCAGTGATCAATGACTACCAAAAATCAGCAAATTTTTCACATTATTTTTACAGACAGGGAAGAAAAAAGCTAAAAATTTTTATAATGTAGTGTTGTTTTTTCTCTAACATAACATAGCTTTATGCAAGTAGCTGCCTCTTCTGTTGTCTGGCCAGGCCTGGAACTCCCAGAAGTTAGCAAGAGAGACTCTAAACTGAATTTTCTGTCTTGTGTGACACACCTCCACAAATTGTTTTTAGCAAATTTAGTTACCTCCAGCAAAATTATATGAGATTATGATAAAAATGTGAATTGCTTTGATCATTAAATCTGAGGATAAAACATCCAAGCATAGCCAAGTAGCGGACAAGTGTCTGAGGCTGTTCAGGTTGCTATAACAAAATACCTTAGACTGGGTGTCTTAAACAACAAATGTTTATTCCCTATGGTTCTGGAGGCTGTGAAATCCAAGATTAAAGCACCTGCAGATTTAGTGTCTGGTGAGAATCTGCTTCCTGCTTCATAGATAGGCATTTTCTCACTGTGTCCTCACAAAGAAGAAATGGCAGAAAGGGAAAGAGAGCTCTAACCCTGTTTCTGAAGGCTTCACTTTTACATTCCCACCAGCAGTGCACAAGAGTTCCCTTTTCTGCATACCCTCACTAACACTTGTTATCGCTCATCTTTTTGATGACAGTCTAACAGGCCTGAGGTGATATGTCACTGTGATATGTCATCATCGTGCAAAGACACACCTCCTAACACCATCAGATTTGGGTTTGAATTTCAACATATGAATTCTGTGGAAACACAAACATTTAAGTCCATAACAGAACTAATGCTCTAAGACAAAGCCAGAGAATAGAGAAGATGACTTACAAAGTACCTAGAATGAAATATGAGGCAAATAACATTCATTACTTGAGGTAATGCAATAAAAAATCATCCCTGCAAAGGAAACTGACATGTCTTTTGAGTCCAAGTGGAAGAGAAAACTTTACTGGAGGCAGCTGATTTAGGAACAATTCTCCATTACTATATTGACATTCTAGGTACATTATCTAAGCGTATGGAAGAAACTGATGTTCTAAGTGTTAGGTTAAACCAAAAGAGATGTTAAAAGTAAATACAGAATTTGGCATTGCCAGTGGGTTTAATAATTGTTAGTTAACACATTTGGTAGATTTTGTGTTTTTATGTGTGATGCCTGGAATTAAGTGACTTGTAAGAAATCATACCCCTTAGGGTTTCATGAGAACACAGATACCTCATAACAAAAATATTCTGTGTTCAATTTCTATGTGCCACAAGCAAGAGGGAATTATGTATAGAACAATTCTCCTAAAATGCTGCATGAACTTGCTTTGAGATCAAAGCAAAATATTTATGTTTATAGTATGTTTAAAATACAATAGACTGCTGAAAAATTTTGTACCTGCATAGAGTGAAAGAATTTGTGTCCTGGCATAGCTTAGTTGTAACTGAATAGATTTAAAAGCTCTTTCAAATGTTTGGGAATGTTGCTTTATTATTTTAAACAAACACAGATTATTTGCAACTGGCTGCTAGTCATAGTTAAAAGTGTCTATTAGTTAAAATTTAAATATTAAAATAGTGTGTTCACTGAATTTTTCATTATTGTTCACTTTGGAAAATGTCTGCAATAGACATATAAACAAATAATTCCAATGTTTGACAATTATTGCAAAATTGTATAATTCAAAATTCAACTAGACAAGAAAGTAAAAAAAAAAACCACATAAGATTTTTTTTTAATTAATGTGTGTGAGAGAGTAAAATAAAATATTTACAGATAAGAAAATGTGAGAGGGGTGCCTGGGTGACTCAGTGGGTTAAAGCCTGTGCCTTTGGCTCAGGTTATGATCCCAGGATCCTGGGATCAAGCCCTGCATCGGGCTCTCTGCTCATCAGGGAGCCTGCTTCCTTCTCTCTCTCTGCCTGACTCTCCACCTACTTGTGATCTCTCTGTCAAATAAATAAATAAATAAATAAATAAATAAATATTAAAAAAAAGAAAATGTGAGCGAATTTCACCCACGTTTAACTATGTATACTACCAGAAATGGTCAACCATGGAAACTTGGGTCAACAGGAAGAAGTAGAGTATGATGAAAAGAAAAGATGAGAGACATAAAATTTGTCATCTTAATTTCTTTAAAATAAAACTCTTCATAGTAAAACTAATGTATTTTACTTGAAGGTTTACTTCATATAAAGTATATGACAATACTAGCATAAAGGAGAGAAGATATAGAAATTTGAACATCATCAACCCAATGTACCCAACTGTCATTAATAGAATATTGCACTAATAACTACACAATACACATTCTGAATTTCAAGAACAGATGGAATTTTACTATGATGCCACCTATGCTGCACCATAAAACTTCAACATACTGAAATTTTACAGAGCATATTTCTGACTCAACATACCTAAATTAGAGCTTGATGAGAAAATGTCTAGGAAAATGCCAAATATTTGGAAATTAAGCAATACATTTCAAAATCACTCATGGTTTGAAGAAGAAATAAGAAGAGAGATTAGAAAATATTTTCACTTGAATAACAATAGGGAAATTGGTTTGTGGAATGCAGCAAAAGCAATACTTGAAGCAATTATGTAGCTTAAATGTTTACACTAGAGTAAAAGGTTAAACTGTACAATGTAATGATGTAAAATATATATGCATTATAAAATGATTACCACAATCAAGTTAGTTAACACATTCATCACCTCACATATCTTTATTATATTATCTTTTTTTGTGTGTGGTAAGAACACATAAGATCAAATTTCAAGTATGCAATGTAGTGTTATTAATGATAGGCACCATGCTACATACTTTAATAGCCCTCCCTAAGCTGGGAAAAAGATAATAAACTGAAACAATGTAAATAGAATAAAGGAAATCATAATTGCAGAAATAAATAAAATAGAAAACAAATAATATAGAAAATTAACAAAGCCAAAGTTGATGCTTTGAAGATAGAGTAAAAGCGATAAAGTCCTACAAGAAGTGAATAAGAAAACAAAGAGAAGAAAATACAATTACTGATATCAGAAATAGGAGGAGACATTATTGTCAATCCTCCTAATAAAATTGTAGTATGCCAATTAATACAACTTAGAATAAATGGACAAATTACTTAAAGAACACAATACCAACTTAAACAAATTTAGAGAGAATTGGCATAGTATTATGCCAATTTAAACACCACATTATGACACAAAACTTTGTCTAAAAGTAAATTCAGTTACAAAGGTTTAAATGAATTCTATTAAATATTTATGGGTAAATAATATCATTCTTATCCAACTTCTTTCAGAAATTGGCAGAGGAGAGAACTCCCCAAATTTGTTTTATAAGGTTTATCCAAACCATGAGCCCAAAACTTCCAAATACTTCACAAGAGAAGACAATTAATGAGTAATAACCCTTATGAACACAGACACAAAAATTCTTAACAAAATCTTATTAAATTGTATTCAGCAATATATAAAAATTATTATAACCATATGATCCAGCGGATCTTACTCAAGAATTGCAATATCAGACTAACATTTATTATCTATTAATGTAAATCCGTCTAGTGGCAAAATAAAAGAAAAAAAGCAATATGATAAATTCAATAGTTGTATAAAAACCATTTTACCACAATCAACATCCCCTGTGATTTAACAAAGAACTACGTGGGGCGTCTGGATGACTCAGTGGGTTAAGCTTCTGCCTTCCACTTGGGTCATAGTTTCAGGGTCCTGGGATTGACCCCCATATCGGGCTCTCTGCTCAGCAAGGACCCTGTATCCCCTCTCTCTCTCTGCCTGCCTCTCTGCCTACTTGTGATTTTTTTGTCTGTCAAATAAATAAACAAAATGTTTTAAAAAAAGCTACTTAACACTGTATTAGAATTCCAGTCCATTTAATAAATGAAGAAAAATGAATTTTAAAAATATCAAAAAAACAAAACATAACTGTAATTACTGAAAGATGACATTACTATCCCTACACAAAATTCTATAAAATATGCAAAATTTTGAAAAGTGAAATTAGCGATGGCCAGAACATAAGGTCAGAAAAAAAAAACCAATTGTATTTTATAAAATAACAAAAGTTTGAAAAATGAAACAGTTTTTAAAAAACTCCTTTACACTATAATAAAAAAAATAGGAAAATATCTAATGAATTGTTACAAAACTTACCAAGACTACTGGATTTTAAGTAGGAGTTCACAGATTTATGAATAAAAAGACTCAATATTATAATGGGCTAACAGTCCACAAGTAGGTCTATAAATTTTCCTCAATCTTAACAAAAATTTCCCATAGGACTTGTTTTTTTAATTAAAATTGACAGCTGATTCCTTTTTTATAAAGTGTAAAGATAACTGGGCAAAGAAATTTTGAAAATGAAGAGAAAGTTATAATCCTGAGGTGGGCAAACCTTGCCTTTTTGGACCCAAAAAGCACTAATTGGGGCACCTGGGTGGCTCAGTGGGTTAAGCCTCTGCCTTTGGCCCAGGTCATGATCTCAGGGTCCTGGATTCAAGCCCCTCATCGGGCTCTTTGCTCAGCAGGGATCCTGCTTCCCCCTCTCTCTCTGCCTGCCTCTCTGCCTACTGGTGATCTCTCTATCAAATAAATAAATAAAATCTTTTTAAAAAAATCACTAATCATTAAAAATGATAAATTTCAACAAAGTTACAAACTTCTGCTTCTCAGAAATATCAACTGAATAAATGGGTGAGCCATACTGGAAGAAAATATTATCAGTAATATATCTAAAAAAGAACATGTGTCCAGAATATATAAATAATTACAAAACTGCATAGATTTGAAAAAGACAATGTATTGAAAAATGGACAAAAAAGCTGAATAGGCAATTGTTAAAAAATATATTTAAAATCGGAGGAGGGCCAAGATGGTGGAGATGTAGTTGACCCTGTTTCAACTGGTCCCCTAAAATGAGCTAATTATCTGCCAAACACTCTGGACACCCATGAAATCAGCATGAGATATAGGATTATATGCTTCTGGATCTCTACAGGGGCAGAAGACTCCAGTGGAGAGGTAAAGTGGCATGGGAATGATTGGACTGCTATCAGAGGAAAAACAGAAGGGGGAGAGAGCCACCAGAAGTGATCCATTGAAAAGTAATACCACAATACGAGAGTGCCCTGTGATTGGGGACCAGCATTAACTTGGAGTTTGGTTAAAATCACTCAAAAAGAGCAAAGGGTCTTAAGGGGCAACTGGTTGAATCGGGGGGTCATAGGCATGGACCTAAACTCACGGTCCCAGGACAACCACTGCCAGGGACCACCCATGCCAGAAAGAGTGTGGTAGAGCCCATCGGGTTGCACATCTTGCATCATGGCTCAGCTGGGCACACTCCCACCCCTGCATGAGGGAGCCTGGTGATGGCAGCAGCCTGTGCTTCCTAGAACTTTTGTGCACTATGCGACCAGGGTCTGACTCACTCCCCATGCCGGTGCCTGAGAAAGCTCCATCCTGGTGCTAGTCAGTGGTCGCTAGGACAGCCGAGGGTCTGGACTCTTCCAGCCACGGCGGAAAGGAACTCAGTGCGATCTCTCATTGCAGAAACCTGAGGTCTGGACCCCAGCAGGCCCAGCAAAGGCAGCCACGTGAAGCGGGCTCCCTGTACCAATACCGCTCACGGCTTTAGTAGCACAGGGGTGCAGAGTCGGCACATCAGGTGACCCTGAGACAGTGGCTGGGTATGTGCTCTGCCTTTGGGGGGTTGCACGGCTCATAGGAGTTTGCAGAGGGGGAGTCTATATGTTCTGGACCACCCAAAGGGGAGCAGACCGAGGCTTCTCTCTGAGACAGAGGTCTGGGTGCAGTTTGTTTTCCACGAAACCTCCGAAAAGCCACAAAAAGCTGCCAAAATCCTCCAGAGAACAAAAGCCTGAAAAACCAGTTTCCAGATAGCCTAGCTCCTCAATAGGGAGCAGGAGGACTCAACCCAAGCAAGAATGACTGAAAAACAATGCAGCAGGCCCCTCCCCCAGAAAGCCAGCCAAAAGAACAAGAGGACAACCACCACAGGGTCTCCATAAAACTGTAAAACCCCAATATCAGGAGAAAACAAGCTCCCGATATTGCCCTAAAACCTGTATATTTCATAGATACAACTTTTATTTTTAATTCATTCTCAATATTCTTGTTCTGTTTAATTTTTTTAACCTATTTACCATTACAACTAGAGGGTTAATACAACATATTCCATAATAACCTTTTAACTTGAACTTTTTTCAAACATATACCTATTTTAATTTTTCTTTTCTATTTTTTAATATACATATAGATATAAACTTCAAGGTAATCCTCTTTCCCTAATTGATACTACTCCTATATATAAACCAGTTTTAATCTCCCTTTATCTCTGGAAAGTTGAGTCCTTTAACAAAGATATCAAGATACACCCGGAAAGAATCAAAATAAACTTCCTCACCCACATTGAGGATTGATAAGCACCCTCCCATCTTTTTCCTCTGACAGTGTTTCTGTGTATTTGTTTCTCTTCTGCTATTATATAAATCTTATACTTGGGGTTCATTTTGACTGGATTCTTTTTTTTTTTTTTTTTTTTTGCCTTTTCATTCTTGTCATTTACTTTGTTGGTCTTTTTTTTTTTTTTTTTTGGTTCATTTTTGTTTATATACCATATAAATCATACACTTGGGGCCCATTCCGGCTGGGTCTTCTCTTTTATTATTATTGTTGTTGTTGTTGTTGTTGTTGTTGTCTCTCTCTTGCTTTCTCTCTCTTTTTCTTTCTTCTTTCTTTTTGGTAGTGACTTCCGATTGCTCAGAAGCATTCCAGGATGCACCTTACCTGAATCACAGTTGATATACTCAGCTAAACATCCCCTTAACAACCTCTCACCAAAATGACTAGGAGGAACA